>NC_142312.1:25862727-26014242 GCF_054855325.1 Carica papaya | reverse complement strand
GCAGTATATATCATCATTGTTCATCTTGTGACAAATTGGCTAGTTTGTTTGGTGAGCTAATGCAGATTTTTGTTGCTTCCAACGAGTAGAAAAACTTATTACTTTAGCATGACTTTTTGTAGAAATAATGGTGTTCCATCCATAATTTACTCTGTCAAACAATACATACATATATATTTTGTGTATGCATGCATGTACAGTCCAATTGCATCAGGTTTTGATGAAGATTAAAAGTTAACTAGTTCGTTTTATTTATTATTATTAGATCCTAGGAACTGCACCTAATATAATCCATTAAAGCTATCCCTTTGGAAGGGCTCATACCATAATATGGAAATGTTATGAGCATAAGCCCAAACAAACAGGCTTTTGGCTCTGAACTTATTGATGTTGACGAAAATGAAGCATAATTAGATTTACACCCTTCAGAACAGTTTTTCACATTTATAAATGAAATGATAAAAACATGTAATGAAATTCTTACTTGAGCAACAAGAGCAACCAATCGATAAGGAGATGAACTACCATGAAATGCGACAGCAAAGCTGCATGAGAGAGAGTACAAGTAAATTTCTGCATATATGGACAACCCTGAAATGTCAAAATTTTACTTCATTGTAACCCACCTTCAATTTCATGCAGTGCAAACTTCATATAAAAATAATTATTGATATGGCAAATTGACTATAGTGAAACAAAAGAGGAACAGATAATCAAGATGAGTAGACCATAAGTTCATACACTATTCTGAGTCAGTATACAACACCAATAATATTGTCGAAACAAGAGAGGAAGTTATGAAAACATGAACGATTATTTGCAGTAGCATCGCAGAATTTCAGAGTGGAGGATATAAATGGTTATAGGAATTTCTATACCAATCATACAAAATTATTAGATCTCTTTGAACCCTAGGAGATCATTGAATTATTTCTTAACAAGCTCATACTATCGATCAAAATCCCATAACAAGATCCTAAGTAGGAACTATGACAGATAAATCTTGCATTAGCATAAAAAAAAAAAAGAAAAGAAATTTTCTTTGAATCCAAATGAAGTATCATTGATTTTTATCATGATGAGAATGAAGCGTATAACCAACAGCATGAAGGTCCCTTTTTGTTCACTTCCTATTCATTTCCTATTCCATTTCAAGCTAATTTTGACGATTAATTTACATAACAGTCTTGATATATACAATTATTTTTTTTTTAAAGAATTGATATATACAATTATAACATGATTTTTTTATATTTAAGGTTCAATTACTGATTTTTTTATGTTTAAGGTTCAATTACTCCCTCCTTAAATTCCTTGTTATTAGGATTTCAATTCCAATAATATAACATCAAGAATTCAAGAAATCCAAAAAGCGAATGATGGTATCTTAAACATAGAGAATCACATTTTAATTGTATCTATCAAGCCTGCGAAAATCGAAAGCAAGAATTAGGTCGAAATGGAATGGAAATTACACCAAACCAGCCCTAAATGCAATATATTCCTACAGCAGAAATGCCTATGGCGTCAAGTTTGAGGAACAATAGACAGTCGAGTGCATGAACAATATAGATACCAACCGCTGAAGTCGTAGCATGGACCTGTGCAGGGCAATGAAGACACGAGTGCTACCAATCACTTCCTGCATTGGATAACAAAAAAAAAAGTTCAATAACAATGACAATAATAACTATAATTGTACCTTATATGTGTTTCTGTTTTGGCTTATAATCATAGCCTTAAATTCTTATATACATTGAAAATAAAGATGAAAGTCAAGAACAAAAATAGCATTAAAATTGCCACATTGTAACAGCTTTGTCACAACATGACAGACATCAAATAATAATGTTTCATGATGAAATCAAATAATGGCAATTCAGAAGGGACATGTGTGTGCTGCAAGCTCGGAACAATTGCTTGACAGAAGATATGAACAAGCAAAAAATAAATCTGCAGAATTCATATCTAAATTATATCAAGATCTGCAATTGCTTCTGGAGAACAGAATATGTATGCAGAAACAATTATGCTGACTTCCTATTTTGTTGTAAAAGCATTACACTTTCTCCTTTAAAGCTCTAAAATAATCTTAGGAACCATTTCACATGCACACACATGCATGTATTTGTCCCTAAACATGGGAGTGAAGGAGACAAAGGGATACATTAGAGAAAATAGGCACATATGTAAATTCATGACCCAGTGCTTAAGTTATAAAACCACATGCAACCCCTAAATGTTCATAGCATTGGAAATGCACAATGGATCATTCACCCTTAACTGTAGTTTATTGAAGAAGCAAGACATGAGCTTCAGCCCAATAGAACATGAATACTGTACAAAGATAATAATTGATGTAACCTGGTCACAGGGATACACAAAGGTTGATGGCCTTAAGTTGTGATAATCTTTTAAGCAACTTAATGGCTTGAATCCAAGAAGACGCAGGTGCCCGGATGAAACTCTTTTTAAGGCAGATAACTCCTCCACTGAGAACTTGATATTCTCACTACAAGTGGAAAGATTGGGTCAAATCCCAAGAGAAAGCAAACAAAAAAAATATATCAAATATCAACGAAAGAGGAATAATTAATACACAGAACATAAAATAGCACCTAAAGGAAAGATAACATAACAATAACATAAGCAGTTATGCAATTGGAAGTCACCAAGCTACTTCGCCACACCACCCTTATAGATGAATCAAAAGTAATTTCAGGATTGCCTTTAACAGTCATATCTTTTAAACCGTTTGGTAGGAAGGATGGCCAAAAGAAATTCTGAAATCTAATTTTAGCAAATTCTGAAATTTACTGTTGATGGCCAAGCTCCAAGATCAGTTTACTGATACTACATGTGTGTGGGACAAGCAAAAGAAACAAAATGTCTCTTCATCAAGATTTTGATTCGGCTAAGAAATCTTGATATTGAGGTTCAATAGAGATTCTGGTTTACATATTAAACTCTTACAACATTTAAAAAAAAATAGTAGGGGATAGCTTTTACTCTAGAAGCTTTTGAACTCACTAAAATAAGTTGTTTGACCAAGTAGAGATCCACGATTATCCCAAACTAATATTGTTTATAGACTTATGCTGTCCAAACACTTTAGCAGTTTATTTAAAAGATATTCGTACAATTTATATGCTATTGAAGAGTTTATAAGCTTCATAGCTTGTAAGTTCATATATTTAATACTAAACCAAACACCCATCAAAATGATTAAAAACTGATAAGAACATTTCCTTTTTAAACTTTTCTTAAGCATTACAATATCTGAACCACTGTCACAAGAAAAAACAAAACATAATCACTAATTAAAGGTAAAATAAATGAATGAGCATAAAAATTTTTAAAAAACTAAATAAATAAAAACCAAGTAGCTGGGACATTACGAAGGATATGGTTGTAAATATGCAATCTCACATGCTTACTTCTTGTAAGGCTGAAAGTGTCTCACAGGTTCTTGCATTAATGCCCCAGTATCAGCACAGATAAAAGATCTTTCAGTCTGCATATGTTTTCAACACAAAGAAAATAATAACATTTAGATAAACTCCTCAAAATGCCACCACCAAGACAAGAACAATAGAACGGCGGGAATGAATTAACATGCCAGTTAGAAATATATCCAGATTTCAACAATTTCAACAAGCTGGGCAATGCCTTAATTATCTAATCAATTCCAAATATCAAGATTGTTTCCTTAATTATCTAGATAAGCTCCTCATCACTTCTGTTATTTTCTTTACATATAATTTTATTACAATAAGTTTAGAAGGAACTAGATATCAGTGTTAGTAAATCAATACTGCCTGCAAGCAGTTAGACAAACACAAGTGAAAATATCATGTGACAATTTCATACTACCTTCAAAGGAAGATTAGTGACAGAATCAAGCCACGTTATTGCCCCTACAAACCCAAGGAAAACATAGTTTTCATGCACATTATAGGGTGACATGTAAAACCGTTACTAAAACTCCAAATGGAAATGTTAGTTTGTCTCTACCTGGAACCGTAGGACGAAGTAAAGCATAGGTATTAAGTTCGATTGACAATCCACTCGAAATTATGAATGTAATCTTTCTAACTATTCGCTTTCGGAATATACGCCTCCTCAATTGGTCCTTCATATCTTCTATTCTGAAATTATATTATAAGCATTTTAAGGCCAATGAGGCAGGTCAAGCAAAATATGAAGAATGTCCTAGCATCAACAATATCTGAGACAGGGAAATTTCAATATGTAAAAATGTACTCCCTATTACTTTCAGTAGAGAGTAACTTCAACCAAGCCCTCAAAGTCTTCTTTAGGTTTGAAAGGTAAAATTAGCACAGACCAGAAAACCAAGGCATCTCCTTTCTTCCTATTATCTGCTTCATTATGATGCAAGAACAAAATAAATGCCCCCTTTTCCCCTTTCACATCTTGCCCTGAGTGACTCTATGCATCTAGCTCAAATTGACATAAATTACATGGATCTTGCACAATTCCCAGCCAACCAGTAAATAGCTTTTTTTGTGAGAAAAAGTAGGCAATCACTAATTCTTAAAAAGTAAATTTTTTTATCAGTAAATGGCCATCTAAGTGGAATTATTAAAAGAAGATTATTACTTTTTTTCTCAAACTGGACATATTGCAATAAACTTCATCAGACCTAAAATGAAATTTTAACTTGATCTTATATGTCTGATACATTTTTTTAATAGAAACTTTCTCCTAACCTCTTAAAGTATTATTATTCAAATATTTTTTTCCATAAATATGATGTCACTGTTTTTACCCATCATGAATTCACAGATGGTAGATATAATCATACATAATTTTCGCTCTTACTAACGTTATGGTGCTATTGCCATTCTCTGTGGCTATTTTATTATCATTTCTTTGATGTCAAAACATTTTAGGCAACAGAATATCTGAATGCATAACTTTGGATATCTGTTAGAGTTTAACAAACAGAAAAACCTAGAGCTGTTTCTGAAACTGGAAGCATGAAGATAGAGAGGCGAGGAAAGAACCAGTTCCAGTACATATAATACAAACTGTAACCGTATCTATAATTGTATATAAGAAATGCAGTAAAGGAAGGAAGCATACTTGTATCCTACTGAGAGCATGAATTCAGCAAGTTCATCACCTTCTAGTCCAATCATATCCTGAAAGTTTAAGTTTGATACAAAATGTAAATGAATCCAATCAATAATGTTGATCAGTCAAGAAATGAGAGTGTACAGCTACCGACATACACCATAAAAAAGAGGAACGTTGAACTGCTCATCAGGTCGACTCAGGGGGAAAAGTTCAATTGAAATGCCAAGATCTTGTGCATCCTTGAAGACAAAAAATAAAACAGAAGGTCATAAGTTCGACTAAAAATATTCATTCATCAAGTGTTCTAATAAACCAGTGAGCCGTGAAGCAAATGCAACTCAGGTGTGCATACTTTAGCTCGCTGCAAAGTTGTTCTTGTCATATCTGTTTTTATAGCACCCTTGATGCTCCCAAACGGATCATCTTCGTTTGTAAAGAGAAGTATCCGTTTATCAGCAGTCTTTACAGATCTGAGAAATTATCAACTAAACATTACCAAAAAAGCCTAAAGAGAAGAGTCTAAGAATCCCCCAGAAAAAAAAAAAGATACTGACATATAAGAAATTCAGCTCTATAAATTACAAAGTAAAAAAATCTAGTCTTACCCTTTGCGTAGTAGTGCTTGTGCAACCCAGAGTGCACTAAAAAGGGAATTCTCTCGAGATCCTGACACAATACCATATTGACTCCCAATATTTTTCATAAATGAATCTGCAAAGAAGAAAAGTTCCAGAAAATTTCAACATTGGATACCGTCACCAAAAGGGTCTCACCTGAAAGTCCTTTTCTGTGAGAGTACTTTTTAACCATGATTCTTCTTTTTCTTTGGAGAAACGTTGTTATTCAAGTTAAACAATGTATTTTATGTATAAATAGGGCTAAACTAGGATAATCAATATTAAAGTAAAATACACTTTTTGTAATTAATTGTACTTTTCCTTTTTCTCATCCCTGGAACTTGTATATTGCTAAAAAATAAAAAGTCAACAACAAGTCATACTAGAAGCTTATTCTGATAAAAGAAGATGGCAACCTCTCTTGCTCCCTAAAAGAACTAAATGATTATATAAGCAAAAATTTTTTTACCAACAAAACATAAAGAAAATCAAATAAACCATATCGAAATGGAATTTAATATGGTGAAAAGTGATTAAATAGTGACATATGAATTCAACAGTAGTTATTATAAGTTACTACTATCTTCCATGAACAAAATAATTTAAAACCTAATGAAGTTTAAAGCTATGGGAACTTTTAACGGCAAAATTTATTCTAGAACAAGACAAAGTCAATGAAAGAAATAAATACTAAAATAAGAAATACAATATTCATGACCTTGGAATACAGTGTACACTGTATTCACCTTAGGAGTTACCTTCAACAAGATCAAATTCTTTTATAAGCTTTGCTGTCAGCCTATCTAGATCTTCTCTTTCAGCAACATTGAAGACATAAACACCATTTAAATCTTGCAGGTTCTTCTTTTCCCTCTGCAAATGACATGGGAAGGAAAAAAAAATGGGCATGTCAAAGTTAACACATGATCCTAGAACCAGACAACCTAACTGTAAACTGAAGCAATGATTATGAAAGCCACAAATGACATCAAGGGATAACCAAAAGAAAGCAGAATACATTAAATCATAAACCATTGGAAAAACAAAAAATACATTTACTGAGCAACATCTTACAGTATTAAAGAAGCAGATTGCAACTTCATCGTATGATCTATTAATGATCTGGGTTTTCAACGACTGTGCAATACAACTAACAGCAATGTGGAAATGAGTTTCATCCTTCTGATCCTCCTACCACCATTAAAAAATCAAGTACTGTCAATCAAAATTACAGGATTAAAATTGAGATGACACACAAAACCAGGTATCATATGATGTGGAACAATTGAACCTGCAGGAAACAACAAACATAGCCTTCCTCATTCTGTACAACACAAAAAAACTACAGATGGTCACAGAGAGTTGATGTCCTTTGTATGCTGAGCAATCCTGGATAACAAAGGAACCAAATCGCTTTAAAGAGTGAAATTAGCGATTCAACCCCTCAATGGTCAACATCCTCTGGGCTTATGTTACCACTCTTAACATCAAAAGATATTGTCTCTACATGAAGAGGGGGGCACTTGAACTTGGATTTTTGTTTTATTTAACAGATATACCTGTTATTAGGCTGCCTGCAGATGTGCACAAAAGGTAAACATACAGAATGCATTATATGCTGTCATATATGTATTTGATGGTGATGAGTACCCTAGCAATCACATGACAGAGAAATGCTTCGTAATTATGAACCATATCACAAGAAGCACGCAGATACAATAGAGGATGAGACTGATGACCACACTCGAAACATAATATTAACATATTTTCATGGACAACCATGTTAAATAAACACCTAGTACGCAACAGTTTAAGCTTATAATACTGCTGGTAGCTACATGAGAAGCACTAAAATTGTTCAGTTGTTACCCTTCTTTCTGTTTTCTGTTAAAACTGTCTTAAGTTACCAGTGATTAACCTTAGTCCTCAACTACTAATAGACAGTTGTACCAGCAAATAGTACAAACTCCAAAATACAGTTTGCATGTGTAACAGTAATGTTAGCTTGAATTTAATTACACATGCATATTTCTTGACGTCAAGACCAAAGAGAAGTGAGCATTTGTTGCCCACAAAGCCACCCAACATGGAGATCTCAAAACTGACTTTCATCTAAACCTATGTGTAGGCATGCTGAAAGTCAATATACGGATGTGTAGGTGAGTTGAAATTCAAGATATGTAAGATTCGGTGGCAGAAACTGGATAGATTTCTACCACCTTTTGAAGCCTATCAATACCCATGGGTGCAAGGGAATGAGGCATGGAGAGTTAGAACAGTTTACAAGAAGTGCCGGTGAGAAGGGTATATGAGTATAATGAGTAATTACTTTGTCCCCTGTAGTCATTTATCCTCCTTTGCCTGTGGATGTCAATCAACAGATATTAATTCCTATCTCCTTTTTCCTCTGCTAAAAGGGAAGATTTCATGTCTTTTCCAACCTAGAAGCAAACTCTCCAAGGCTCCATATTTACATATACCTTTTTTATTCAATAGCAATATAAAGAAGAAAGTAACATACATCTCCAGTAATATTCACAGCCCTTGTTTGGTTATACTTGACACAAGAAGACAAGGAAGATCATTACATAACCAAAAAAAACAAATAAGCATCAAGAGAAATTTTCGGAATAAGACCAACAACTTCAGTATTGCGCCGACCACCATACCAGTTTATAAATTTTTCGAATTTTAGTTAAAATATGATCATTATCATCATCATACTACCAACTTTTGATCACAATCAAACAATACAAACCTTCCTTAGAAACATTTTCTCCCCCAACTCTACCAATAACTTAGGCAGACAACAAAATTTTTCAAATTGACCATGTTTGAAGGAGAAAATTACAAAAAGAACTTACTGCATATAAAAAAAGAAGTGTAATTCACAAATGCTCCACACAGTTTTTGTCATTATCAAAAAAGGGTATTGATTTTTGTTGAAGTAAACGGGACGTACTGATGGAGAAGCGGTGCTGAACATTTTCGGGGAAGCATCCACCAAGAAAACCACAAGTTCTTTGGTAACCTCTCTGTCCTGTAAATAACAATAAAACAACAATGATCAGACCACAAAGTAAAACCCCATGTAACATATATATTGAACATAAAATATTTGAACTGTAAACCAGAAGTTGACAGGCGTCGTTGCAAAGGAATAAGAGAATACCTGATGGAATTGGTTCTCTGGGTCATCTTCATCGTCTCTGAAAACTTCATCCGGGTCCAAATCCATTTCTCCTCGGAAGATGGAGAAAAAATCGAGCCTTCTTCTGGGTTTTCCTCCTTTTTTATTTTAGTTCAGAGGTTCCGACCCGCGTATTTGAGATTTTCGAAATTGAGGGAGGGCAGGCAAAGCAGTTCAGTGTCTGACAAGCCAGAGGCGGTCTCCTGGAATATATTTATTTTTGCAAATTACATAAATCGCCCTATAATTTAAAATATTCTACACAATTTTTTCTATACTTATAAAATATACATTTACCTCCTCTTTTTAATACAAAACGTTAATTGAACACCCAAAAAAAAAATCAAACTTGCAATTTTGTCCCTGCACATGGTTTATAATAGCGAACAAATATTATTCCATGTACTTCTTTAAGGGCTTCCTATAAGAGATTTTTTTTGAGACTAAAGTTTGATTTAATCAACTTTCAACATATATATGTAACAATCTCGAAAATTTAAAAGAAAATATATAATAATTTATGTACGGAAGTGAAATAAAATATTAAGATTTACATCCCTTACACAATAACTTAAAAGTACTAAACAAACATTATGAAATGAATTTTCAAAAAGAAATACGAGAAATAATAAAAGTATATAAAATAAAAAATATATATCATCTACTCGCAATCTTCTTGCTGATCAGGCTCTGAAACCAGGTTCTCTTTATCTGAAATGGTTAAATAAATGATGAGCTACACTAATCCAGTAAGGATATCACATTATATCACCGATACATAAATAAATGTGGGTATAAAAACAAAAACAACTAATGAAACACTAAATTTAGCAAATTTGTTTATCAATCATAAAATCATTTACCGTTCACTTACCATTGTGAAATTTATGAAAACAACCTATAAAGACAATAATACCATACAGATCAGAATTTCATGAACAATCAGTAACATAAAATATATCATAAATTCATATTCATTAACAATAAACTAAATTATAACCGTTTCTCATTTTACCAGCCTACTAGTATCCATGGGGGTTCATATGGGTGTCCCCACTACATGTAAACCATTTTCCTTAATAATTTCAATTACAGGGTTGTCCCCATACCCTGTCCAGTATGAGCGCAAAGACATTAAACCTCAATACCACGTCCGATATGAGTGTCAAACTACCTAATCTCCAAACTCCGTCCGGTATGAGACAACGTTCACGGTAGGGTTCCCTACATACCCAGTCTATCTACCATCTCTTATGATATATAGTAAGGTTGTCATTATATCTGTTTATTTGATCATACCCATTTCCTGTTTTTTCTTAGTCTCAATTACCAAATCAAATATAATCACATAAATAAATAAACATGAATTCGGTATTGCAATCATGTCTCAAATCTCAAAATCAAACAGCGGTCAAGTAAGGCAGTAATAGATATATTTAAACCATAAAATAGATAAAACAGATACGATCATACTTTTAGACTGTAAAATAAATCAACAGAGAACAATGTCCAATTCGGGCTCCATTAACAATCCATAATTAATTATTCACATATATTTAATTTTTACAAAATATTGTATTATTACTTATTCAAACTTCAATTTTATAATAGGAAATAAGGTGAGGGGTCCTTACTTGATTTGACGTCGAAAAGCTAAATAGTTTACTGCGCTTACGGGCGATCGCTAAGTTCCCTGAATTTTCTTCCGGGAACTAAAACGTACTTATAGTACCTACAAATGTCTCAAATAAACCCAAAATCAGTCACAGGGCCTATTCGACCAATTTTGAAAATCTGGCACGGCGGCTCCACCGTGCTCCGGCGACGGTACCATCGTCCGCGGCGGCGGTCCGCCTCGAGTTGGCTGTTTTCAGCCAAATTCGGTCGATTTTACATTGATTCCTGCGAGCATACACGCTAAAGGGCCTCAGTGGACCGAAAAAATACGAAAAACTGAAACTCACTAGCGGCAGGGCTCTCTAGTGCGGCAGCTCCTTCGGCTCACGTTGTGGTTAGGTGTTTCGCTTCAATCAACCTGTAGAAAAGAAAACGGTGATCACAACGTTGAAAAAATTACACGAAACAGGAATCGGAAAGAGCCTCATCGGAGGTGGTTTGTGAAATTCCCTGCGGCGGCACCGCCGAGCTTCGTCGGTATTTTTCGGCCAATTTGCTGGTTCTTTCACTTTGATTTGGTCATGGGTGGATTTAAAATTGAATTTCGTACAAAAAGATAAATTTTTATCTTTTTTGGCGGTCGGAAAGGGTTCCGGTGCGGCGGTGGATGGCGGCGGTCGGCTCCCCGGTGGCTGGATTGTCTTTGTCCGGCGAGGGGTTCTGGCGGTTAGAGTTTGGGTTTGGGTGCGGATGAGATTATTTATACACATCTGTTTCTTATCTGGGTCATCAATTGTTTTTTATCTGGACCGTTCGATCGTGATTAAATAGGGAGTGAATTTGTGTCGTTCATCGCGATCCAATCTGCGTCGTCCATGCGCAATTCACTCTGGGCCGTCCGTGCACATGAGAACGGACATCAGTTGTTCGATCGCGCGCATGCGGATCGCCCACGTAGCTCCCCCCGCGTGGCCTCTCGCATCAGTGTCTCTACCACTTGGCGCATCCTGGTTGGTCGGGGCTGCTGACCGGACGTCTGACGTGACATAATTTTTTTAAATTATATTTTGACCCCCTAATTTTTGATTTTTCTTTCAAAAATACCTTCAGAACTTAAATTTTTACATATTTTTTTCAAAATTATTTTCAATTTAATTTTTTATAATTTACTCAATTTTTTTCATTAAATTAAAATAAATTAAAAAATTATATTTATTAATAAAAAATAAAAAAGAAATTTTAGGTGGGTGTTACATTATAGGATTTTCATTCTTACAAATTTGTATGTATGTTACGAACATAGAAAATAGATAAAATTTTATGATAGCAAATATTTTTATACATATTTATTTTTATTAATTTACGTTATATTATATTCTCATAAGATATTATACACAGGCTAAAAATATATCTAGTGCCACATCACTTATGTATGGAAAATATATATATATATAAATAATAATAATTAAAAGTCAATCATCAAATTTTATTTGTAAAGTCTATATTTCTTAGTAGCCGAAGTCTAAAAATTTATTAAGAAACAAATTTAATGGAATAATATTTTATATTATTTGAATAAAATAATAATACAAGTGAGAGTTAATATTTCAGTTCCTTTTTAATGTTATCTTCTTAAATTCAATATTTTTGCATGTGTTTTTAACCCTCTTGGCGCGTTCATTTTATACTATAAGGTTGATTTAATTTTTATATTTTACATAATTTCAGTTTTATTAGAAAAACATAAATTTTGAATTTTATTTAAAACAAAAAAAAATATAACCAGAATATTAACAAGCTAAAATAAGATTGAATTGGACGAAACACAAGTTTGGTAAACTCGGCAATGGTTTGTTCTTAGTCAAATATATGTTATGTTTATTTATTTATTATAAGATCTGCACCAAAAAAAAACTTTTGTGGACCAACAATTTATTAAAACCAAAAATTGAATTATTGACATTTCTAAAAGCTAAGAAAAAAAAAAGTCTAAACTTCATCATAACTAAAAAAATTATTTTTCATAATCATTAAAAAATTATTTTTCAAATCATTACAAAATGACATTTTGTAATAATTATCAATTATTTTTCAAGAACTATTTACTCTTACATAAAAAGTGTGTGGTCTGTATATAAAGTTACCCATCATGTATTTCCCTTAAAGACTATAGAATTATTATATAATTATCAAAGAATCATAATTTATCAACTACTATATAATTAAATAATTAGTGTATTCTTTATTTAAATATGAGTTTATAAAATTATAAATTTAAATTCAACTATACTTTTATGAGTACATTTATATAAATTCGCGAAAGAATATGATTATTGTGTGCATGCGAGATTTCATATTCTTATGATAAAGACAAAAAAAAAATCTGACTGGACTGCTGGGGTGCTCGGCTGACGCAGAGAGATCCCCACATTTATCAATTAATTTATAACTAAATTTACTTTACTTTATATAAATATATATATATAAAATCACTAATTATATTTTATAAAAAGTTAACCAAATTTAATTTTGTTTCACGGAATTGCAAATCTAATCAGACCAATTTGGAGGTTTTAAACTATTCAAGCAACATTTGTCAATTCAATTAATTTACCTAATCAGTTAAGCTTGGACCCGGTTTCCTGTTTTGGCACTCCAACGAATTTCCGTAGAGAGTAAAAGTGACAACTTCAAGCGCCTGGAGTTTTGTCAAATATTGTTGGAATCATTATACTTCGAGAAAACTAAAAGGCCATAATAGAAAAATGAACAAAAGTAATAAAAGTTGTGGCAATAGGCCGGCAGATATGACGTATAGATTACGCATTAATACATTATATTTAATAAAATATAATAACTAATTGTTCTCATAATAAAAAAAAATTTTAAAAAAAATGTCTAGAATAATTTAACGTGTAACGAAATAAAAACACTCTATCAGTATTTTTTTTCTTACTTTTTATTTTTTATTACATCATTCTCTTAAAAAAAAAATCAATTTAAGTCCAATAATATGTGTTTTCAATTAAAAGTATACTATATATAACTTAATTAATAAATATATAAATATATATATAAATATTTAAATTAAATTATATATAAAAATAAATAAATAGAGTCATTTACGAATTTAATTGAAATATAAACTAAGTTTAATAATTAAAATTTATAATAATAACGTTTTTAGAAAGTTTATGTCCTCAACTTTCATCTAAAGTGTCACAAGTTTTTATGTTTGAGAAATTTCTTTTATAAATTTTAGCCGTCCCAATATTATTACCAAATAAATAAATAAATAAAACTTTAAATTTGTACTACATAAATATTTTATTAATCTTATGTTTTTTTTATTTGCAAAAATATGTTAAATAGTTGATAAACTCAACAAATTATAAATTTATAAAAACGATATTTAAGTTATATATATTTTAATTGTAACAGTTCAAAATCTTAAGAAAAAGAATATATAATGTAATGGCAAAAGTAAATAATAATTTAGAGTTTAGATTCCTTACACATTAGATTATGATGTTCAATAGGATTACGAAATGTTCGTTTTAAATAAGTTAAAATAACATAAATATAAGTGAAATTAAAATCCTATGATATTAACCTCCACTAGCAATTTTGATGGATTCCGGGAAGTAACATTTATTTGCAACCCTTCTGCTGTTCAGGATTCGGATATTGATCTTCTTGATCTGAAATACTTAAATAAGGGGATGAACTACACTAGCTCAGTAAGAATATCACATTAATTACTGATACATAAAAGTGAAGGTTAGTAAAAATTATAAAATAACTAATGAAACCATTAATTTATGCAAATTCATTTAACATAAAATCGTTTATTCCATACTTACCGTTATGAGTTCCCAAAATCAATTTAAGAATATAATAACTCAAATAACATTATGATTTCATATCTAAGTGAGTAAAAATAATAGCTTATCTTTTTTATCTACTTATCGGTACCTTTATGAGTTCATAGGGATGTCCCTCTACGCGTGAACTAAATATCTAAATTTGTTAATTAACCGGTCATTCTCATACCCCGTCCGATAATGGACGCCAAACATACAATTATCTCAATACCATATTCGGTATGAGGATGAACCATATCTCCCAATCCCATTCGGTATGGAACTTTTCAGTCCCGCCCGACTGAGATAATGTCCACGGTAGGGTTTCTCCTTATGTACAGAGTCCGTCCACCATTTTTTAGGGTACCTAGTAAGCTTTCCAACATAGATTCACATCATCAACTAATCACCAATTACATACCGATATCTCATATTTACAAATTAAGAATCAATCGTGCAAATAGACAATACGTAAATCAAGAAAACATGATTGAGATATTTATTACAAAACGAACTAACAGATAAGGGCTACGCAGTTAGGTAACTAAATAACCAAGAAAATAATTGAAACTAACATTTTAAAGCACATAATATAATAATAAATATTTTAGACAGTATATGAGAAAATAAACAATAAATTAGGGCAAATATATCCTGATCGGTTATGGATCTACTAGTTACCTATAATTAATTTTTAGATTTTTTAATTTTTACAAAGCACAACGTTATTGATTATTAAGCTTTAATTTACCGTAACATGAAAAAGAGTGAGGGATTCTTACCCTGAATCGGTGTCCGAAATATCGAACTTTATACTGCGCCTCATGGCGACATTCGAGTTTCTTGAATTTTTTATGCAAAAATTAAAATACCCGTCACGTATCTAAAAATATCATAAAATATCAAATTAGGTGTTTTAAAACTTTTTCGGCAAATTTCAACGTTCTAGCATGGTAGCGCCGCTGTCTTCTGACGCCGACTCCCTTGCTCATGGCTGCGATTCGCCCCAGTCTTACCGTTTTCGACCGATTTAGGCTGGTTTTGCACGTAAACCTACAAAAAACCAAGTTAGAAGGCCTTGGTCGGCTAAAAATGTAAAAAATTAAAACCTTACCAATATAAGGTCTCTAGGAGCGGCGGCTCCGCCGTTCCTCCTTTACGGTTGAGATTTTCATTCGGCTAACCTACACAAGAAAAGGACGAGGAACACAATGATCAAAAAATTGAGAGAAACAGGAAATGGGAAAGTTTTTGGGTTACGACCGTTGCAGCTCGATCGAACTCTGCTCGTATTTTTTGATTTACCCGCTGCCTTTTTTGCTCTGATATGGGTGTGGATAGGTTCAGAATTCAATTCCGAGTGAAAAAAAACAAAATTTTACCTCCTTTGGTGTTGGCAATGGCTTCAGTGTAGCGACGACGGCGTCCCTCCGGTAGCTGATCTTCCCTCCGGCCGCCCTCACTCTTATTCTCTAGTTAGGTTGTCTGTTAGGGTTTTGGGGGTCAACTGAAGAGAGGTATTCCTCTCTTCTCTCTGATCCTGGTTATTCATCTGCATTGATGTGGATTGAGGAGAGTCGTCCGATCGATGCTTGTTTAAATCGATTACATTGGCAAATGTGGGTCATCCATCGCGATTAATCTCATCCGTCTGATTACGTTTGAAGAATAAATGCAATTGGGTCGTTCGTGCGTGCGGGATGCAATCTCCGTCGTTAGATTGCCCAAACATGCGGATTGCCCGTATGGCCTCCTACGTGAAGCGACGTTAGTGTGTTCGCCACGCGGCACATTTTGACTCGTTGTGGCTGGTGACAGGGTTGTTCCACGTAGCCATACTTTCTCTTTTTTGTGATTTTACCTCTTTTTTTTTAAATTTTTTTTTTCAAAAAACACTCCTCCTTATTCATAAATTTACCCATTTTTCTTATAATTATTTTCAATTTTGACCATAATTCTATTTTTTTCAAAAATTCTAAAAAATTAAAATAAAATAAAATATAATTATATATATTTTTATTAATTCAAAAAAATTATCCCGGACCAAATTTTTGGGTCTGGGTGTTACAACTCCCCCCCTTCCCCCCTTAAGAAGAAATTTGGTCCATCAAATTTGTTGTCATCTCACGAGTCAAACAGTTTGAGGGTATGGGCTCTGAAATCCGATTCTAGCTCTCAAGTGGCCTATTCCCTTACGTGATTTTCTATAAGACCTTGACAAATGAAATTTCTTTGTTACGAAGTACTCTGCTCTTCCGATCCAAAATTCCTACTGGTACCTCCTCATATGATAGATACTTATGGAATGAAAGTGGCTTGTGAGACAGGATATGTGAGATATTTGGGTTGTACTTGTGTAACATAGATACATGAAAACACTTTATGATTCTGGATAGCTCTGGAGGTAGCACTGGTTTGTAAGCGGATGTACCAATCCTGTCTAAGATCTTAAACGGTCCAATGAACCAGAGATTTAACTTTTTCCTCTTACCATACCTGTTGATATCCTTGAAGGAGGTGACCTTAAAAAACACCCAATCGCCCTTCTCAAATTCCAGATCTCTTCTCCAGGTGTTCGCATAACTCTTCTTCCTACTTTGAGCTGTCTGGATATTCTTCCTAATTTTAACTATCTTGGTTGTGGTCTCCTCTACAAGATCTGGGCCAAACAATTTTCTATCACCCATCTCTTTCCAACACATCAGCAACCTACAAGGTCGCCCATACAATACCTCATACAAGATCATGTCGATACTTGCTTGATAGTTGTTATTATAGACAAACTCTATTAGGGGCAAGTGATCATCTCAATGACCTTCGAAGTCTAAAACACAAGCTCGAAACATATCCTCCAGTGTGTGAATTGTTCGTTTTGATTGTCAATCGGTTTGAGGGTGGAATGCAGGAATGATAGACAGTTTCGTTCCCATTACTTGCTAAAAATTAAATCAAAATCGAGATGTGAACCTGGAGTCTCTGTCGGATACCACTGTCACTGGAACTTTATGTAGCCTGACTATCTTTTGGATATAAATTTTTGATAGCTTATCTAAAAGGTCGATCATTTTGATAGCCAAGAAATGAGAGAACTTGGTGAGTCAGTCGACAATTATCCAAATAACATCATGTTCCGAGTGTGCATTAGGCAACCCTATTAGAAAATCCACGATGATATGTTTTCATTTCCACTCCGGGATCGATAATGGCTGAAGTAGACTACCTGAGCATTGATGCTCTACCTTAACTTGTTGATATATAAGGCACTTAGAGACGAAATCGGCGATTTCTGTTTTCATCCTACACCAAAATTGAGATCGCATATTTTCATACATCTTAATACTTCTATGATGCATAGTGAACTTTGAGCTATGAGTCTATGTCATGATGTCTCTTTTTAGTTCACTATCATCTAGGATACACACCTTATCCTGAAACCTGAGCAACCCATCGGTAGAGACTTGAAATTATGGGTTTACTTTATGTTTTGTATCATTTATGAGAGCTACTAGGGTGGAATCGGTCAATTGGGCTTCCTTTATTCTCTAAATTAATTCAGGTTGAACAGTTAAATGGGCTAGACATGTAACCCTCTTCAACTCCTGAAGTCATATATGTTGTGCAGTCCCTATTACCTTGTATTCAAAAACCATTAAATGAACCAACATACTTGCACTTTTTTTGCTGAATGTATCAGCTACCACATTTCCCTACCCAGATGATGCAAAATCTTAAAATCGTAGTCCTTGAAGAGCTATATTCAATGCCTACGATGCATGTTGAGATCCTTCTGAATGAATATATGCTTCAAGCTCTTATGGTTTGTATAAATCTCAAAAGGTTTTTCATATAAGTAGTAGCGTTAGGTCTTCAAGACATGGACAATGACGGTAAGTTTTAAGTCGTGGATGAGGTAATTCTTTTCATGACTCTTCAACTGTCTGGACTCATAAGCTATGACCTTTCCATGCTGCATCAGAACACAGCTCAACCCTAGGTAGGAGGCACCACTATACACGGTGTATCTATTTGTTCCACTTGGTAGAGAAAAAACAGGTGCGATAATCAACCGCTTCTTGAGGCTGTAAACCTATTTTCGTAGTTCCACTCAAACTTGATGTTCTTCTTTTTAAGTCGGGTCAATGGAGCGACAAGGTTAGAAAACTCTCTCACAAACCTGCGGTAATATTCTACAATTCCCAAAAAGCTACGAATCTCCTTAGCCGAAGTCAATTTTTTCCAACCGAGTACTATCTCATGATTCACCGACACCCCATTTTTTAATATTATGTGCCTCAATAAGGTAGTCTACTCAAGCCAGAACCCACACTTGCTTAATTTTATATACAACTTCTTTTATCTGAGAACTTGTAAAACTTGAGTCAAGTAATTAACGTGTTTCTCTTTACTATTTGAATAGACCAGGATATCATCAGTAAGTACAATAACGAACTGATTCAGGAGTTGCTTAAAAATTCTGTTCATCAAGTTCATAAAAATGGTTAGCGCATTGGTTAGCCTAAAAGGCATGACCAAGAACTCATAGTATCCGTACCTGATTCTGAAGGCTATCTTAAGAATGTCATCTGCCATAATTTTTACCTGATGGTAACCTAAACGCAAGTCTATCTTAAAGAAAACCTGAGCACCCTGTAGCTGATCAAAAAGATCATCAATCCGGGGGAAGGGGTACTTATTCTTGATTATGACTCTGTTTAATCCTATGTAGTCAATACACAAACTCATGGACTCATCCTCTTTCCTTGCAAATGTGACTCTAACACTCCAATGAGATACATTGTATCATATGAACCCACTATCCTGCAATTCTCTAATCTGTTTTCTTAATTCTTTCATCTCTACACGACTGATACGGTATGAGACAATTGAGATGGGATGAGTGTCAGGCAAAAGGTCTATGATAAATTTCTTATCTATTGGCAGTCTGGGTAGTTCATCAGAAAATACATTTGAAAATTCTCAGACCACAGGGATCTCTTGAATGTAAACTTCTTTTTTAGATTTAACTAATGTAGAAAAGATAATTGAGTTAAAACGTCATATAAACAATGCAATTGCTATAAAAAAATAATATCTAAAACTTTTATTAATTTGTGAATGACTCTTCATTAGGAATATTGAATATAAACTTATAAAAGTAGCATATGGTAGTGTGATATGCCGCTAACCAGTTCATCCCCAGAATTACATCAAATCCCTCGTGTTTATTTCTATCAAGTCTACACTCAATTTTTTATATGTTATTTCTACGATACAAGTTTTTTATATGACCTCCTCGAGTAGTGTCTCATTCCCAATAGTAAATACAAACAATACAAAATTAAGATTCTTAGGTAACACATTCTATTTTTTTGCAAAAATATGTGAGACAGAAGAATATGAAGCACCACTATCAATCAAAACATGTGTACGGTGATTATAGATAGTGTACGTATCTTGTATCACGTTCGGGTTAGCTTCAACATCCTGCTGGTGTGGGGGTGTACGCTCTGCCCTAGATGGGAGGTCTGACCTGATTTTGATTTTGCGGACACTCTCTCACATAGTATTGGACACTCGCACATATGCAGGATACATTGTCGAGACAATAGCAGAGTCGGTCTCCATGATCTTTGCCACAGTACTGACAAGTCCTGCTGCGTCCTGCTACTGGAGCTTGAGAATAAGCTTGAGTCATTTGTCTATATCTCTTATTCTACTGAATCGATGCAATAGGTGTTGGTCTGTGGTGTGGGATCGAAGGTCTGAAATTTTTCACTACTGGAGGGAAGATACGGAGGTTCCTCTCTATTAGTTGTGTATTGGTCAAGACTACTGAGTAGGTGCTGAGCTTGAATACATATAATCATCGCTTGATCTCAGGACGGAGGCCCCATTCAAACTTTATTATCTTTATGCCTTCATCTATCATACTCTCAGGAGAATACCAGTCAAACTCTAGGATCTTTTGGGATACTTGGATACTATCATCTCACCCTGGATAAGGTGTGCAAACTTCATTTTTTTCAAATGTCGAAGATGCTTCGGGAGGTACTCTGTATTGAAGGCTAACAGGAACTGTTCATAAGTAATTGAAATAGGCAAAGTGGCCTACTTTAGTTGCCACCAGTGACCTGTCTCACCCACGAGCATGTAGGTGATAAGTACAACCTTCTATTTAGGAACCACCCCAAAAGTTGCGAAGACTTTCTATGTTTCTGCTAACCAATACTTGGCATCTTCGGAGGAGGATGCCCCTGTAAAGATATATGAGTTTAGTATGTTGTATCTCTCAATATAGTCTGAATCCATCATGGGTGAAACTGAGTCTTGTGGAAGAGGAACTGGATTATGCTGGGGAGGGGCCAAATGGCCTTGTGAAAGCACCTGGCTGTATAGTGGGGACACTAGATTGTATTATGGCAGTGCCGAATGATATAATGGAGGAACAAAACTGTATCAAGGTGGCACCGAATCTTCTCGTTATAGGGGTAGCTTAAATTGTGGCATGGGTGGAGAATCAGACAGCTCCCTCATTTCTTTTTGAGATTGTTGGGCGGAGATAAGTCTTTCCAGTATATCAAAGAGTCAACCGATATTCTCTTGAATCGACTCATCCTGGGCTAGTTGGTTTAGTGGGGGGTCTTCATCTCCTCACATTCTTATACTTGGATTTCATAATAGATAGTTGAGTGTCGAGTTATATTCTAATATTTTTAAATCTCTGTATAAGGAATGGTTTCGAGGAACGTGACTTTGATACTAACTGTAATACCCCGAAACCTTAAGGAAAATAATATATATTGTAATAACATAAGCAAATAATAATTTAGGATTTACATTCCTTATACAGTAGATCACGATATCCAATAGGGTTACGAAAATGTTCATTTAAAAAAAGTTAAAATAATAAAAACAGAAGTAAAACTAAAATCCTATTGAGTTAATCTCCACTAGTAACTTTGATGGGGTATAGGAGGTAACCTTTACTCGCAATCCTCCTACTGTTCAGGATCCAGATATTGGTCTTTTTGATCTGAAATGGTTAAATAAGGGGGATGAGATATACTAACCCAGTAAGAATATCACAGTAATAACTGATATGAAAAAGCGAAAGTTGGTAAAAATTATAAAACAACTAATGAAACCATTAATTTAAGTAAATTTATTTAACAGAAAAATCGTTTATTCCATACTTACCTTTATGAGTTTCCAAAATCGACCTATGAAAACAATAACTCAAATAACATTGTGATTTTTATATCCAAGTGAGCAAGAATAGTCACGTACCTTTTTTATCTGCTTACTGGTACCTTTGTAGGTGCATATAGATATTTTTCTATGCGTGAACCCAATATCCAAATTTGTCAATTAACCGACCGTCCCTATACCTCATCTGTTAATGGGTGCCAAAAATACTATTGCCTCAATACCCCATCCGATATGAGGGTGAACCATATCTCTCAAACCCTTATGGTATGAGACTTCTCAGTCCCGTCCGACTGAGATAATGTCTACAGTAGGGTTTCTTCCTATGTACCAGGTTCATCCACCTTTTTCCAGGGTACACAGTAAGCTTTCCAACATAGATTCACATTATCAACCAATCACCATTTATATACCGATATTTCATTTTTATAAATCAAGAATCAGTCATGCAAAGAGAGATACGTAAATAAAGAAAACATGATTGTGACATTTATTGTAAAATGAACCAACATATAAGGGCTACGCAGTTAGGTAACTAAATAACTGAGAAAAAGAATTAAAACTAGTAATTTAAAGCACACAATATAACAATAAACATTTTAAACAGTACAAGAGAAAATAAACAGTAAACTAGGATAAATATATATTAACTGGTTCTTACTCCATTAGTGACTTGTAATTAATTTTTAAGTTTTTTAATTTTCAGAAAGCACAGTATTATTGATTATTAAGCTTCAATTTATCATAACACGAAAAATGATGATGGATTCTTACCTTGGATCAATGTCAAAAATGTCGTACTTTTCATTACACCTCCTAGCGATTCCTGAATTTTCTGAATTTTTTATATGAAAATTAAAACCCATCATGTATTCAAAAATATCCCAAAAGGCTAAAATATGCATTTTAAAACTTTTTCTGTAAATTTTAGGATTTTGGCACGACAGTGTCAGCTTCGCCACCCACGGCGGCAGTTCGCCTCAGTCTGGCCATTTTTAGCCGGTTTAGGTTAGTTTTGGCCGGTTTTGCACGTAAACATGCAAAAAACTAAGTTATGTCTCAGTCGGTCAAAAAAGGAAAAAAAAATAAAAACCCTACCAATTGAAGGTCTCTAGGTGCGGTGGCTTCGCCGTTCCCCTTTCATGGCCGAGGTTCTCCTTTGACAAACCTGCACCAGAAAATAACAAAGAACATGATAGTCAAAAAATTGAGAGAAACGAAAAACGGGAAGGGGGTTATCAGAGAGGTTTTCGAGTTATAGCCACGACGGCTTAGTCGAGCTCAACTCATATTTTTCGGTTCATCCGTTACCCTTTTTGCTCTGATATAGGTGTGGGGAGGCTTGAGATTCAATTACGAGTGAAAAGGAGAAAATTTTATCTCATTCGGTGTCATTGGTGGCTCCTGTGCAACGGCAACGGCGTCCCTTCAGTAGCTGGTGTTCCCTTCGGTCACCTGCTTTCTTCTTTTCTGATAAGGGTTATCGGCTAGGGTTTTTGGGGTCGACTGAAGAGATGTTTAAATCTCTTTTCTCTCTGATCCTAGTCGTTCATCTGTGTCGATGTAGAGCGAGGAAAGTCGTATGATTGTTGCTTGTTTAGGCCGATTGCGTGGACAAATCTGGACAGTCTATCGCGATTAATTATATCCGTTCAATTGTGTCTGAAGAGGGAATACATATGGGCTATTCGTGAGATACGATTTGGTCCGTCGGATCACTCAGGCATGCAGATCGCCTGTGTTGCCTCTCGCGTGGAGTCGACGTCAGCGTGTCCTCCTCGCAGCGTGTTTTGACTCATCGTGGCTGCTGACAGGGCCATCCTACGTGTCCATACTTTTTCTTTTTGCGATTTTATTCAATGTTTTCAATTTTTTTTTCAAAAACACCTTCTTTATTTACAATTGTACCTATTTTTTTTTCAAATTTATTTTCAATTTCTCCGTTGATTCTATTTTTCTCAAAAATTTTAAAAAATTAAAATAAAATAAGATATAATTATTTATATATATTTTTATTAATTTAAAAAAATTATCTCGACCTAAATTTTAAGGCTCGGATGTTACATAAATGATATTATATTTGTTCATTTTAGAAGGAATGATGAAATTTCACTTTTCAATAAAATTATAGAAATTTCCTAAAAAATCTTCTCCTAATTCAAATCCCCAGTGAAGACCAAACAACATTTCATTGATTCAATTTATTATTTTCTTGTTTCCTGTTTCAATTTAGATTTTTTGAATTCTGTATTCAATTATAAACAGAAATAAATGTAAATTTTTTAAACAGTCCTATTTCTCTTCAAATGTCAAATCCTCGTAATAAAAGAAACACTTGAAAAAGTCATATTTATCTAGAAGATTCAATATAATTATTATCCTATTAAGCAGATTTAGAAGCAATTAATGTGCTCCTCAATTATTATAATTTATAAATAATTAATATCCTTATATTATAATATTATAGGAAAAAAAAATTAATATATAATAAATAATTAATAAGAATTTTCAATTTTTTTTGGAGCAGGTGGCTCTCTTTCCTCATTCATTCAAAAATAAATCCTCTGAAAAACTGTTTGGTCTGCCAAAACCAGTTGCGTGACTAATCCAAGTTTCGTCTTCTTCTGGTCATCTTTATCGTTCGTACTGTACAGAATTCGAGCTTTTCTTCTCAGCCTTCGTTTACAATGTCAACCCATTTTCTTCATCTTCGTCTCACCAAAAATCCTGACCTCTCTTCATTTCTGAATCGTCAAAATGCACTCCCGTTTGCTTTCTAATTCATCATCTGAGCCTCCCTCCCTCTCCCCCGATATTCCAACCGACACCGTTTCATCCTCTACTTCCTCATCTTCTAAGTTCTCCGATATGTGGAACTACTTGTGGATTCCTTTCTTGATTACTCTTTCCAAGGAGCTCGCCCTAGCGAGAGCTCAGTCCTCGATTTTACTCCCTGGTCAACTAAGTGCGAGTGGCGATGACTCCGTAACTGATTCGTTGAGTTCTCATGTGCCGAGGTGTCCCGTTCCCCCAAAGCTGAATTATCGTCCGGTTATCGGTATCTTGAGTCATCCAGGGGACGGCGCCTCCGGACGCCTCAGGAACGTCACGAGCGCTTCGTACATCGCGGCTTCCTACGTTAAGTTCGTCGAGTCCGCTGGTGCTCGCGTCATTCCGCTCATCTACAACGAGCCACGAGAAGTACTTTTCGAGGTAGCTGAAATAAGCTTCAGTTCTTTTTTTTTTCAGTGAAAACAGGCTGGAAGATCGTTTTCGAGGGACTTAACTTTGTTTAGTGTTCATTTCCCGGGAGGTGATCTCTATGTGGATTCTTTTTCTCCTGAAATTTAGAGGTCTCATCTCCAAGAAACTGTTGGTTGCGGCTGCAGAGCACAAATGAGTTTCGTATTATACTTTGAATTTTTGTTTCGTTATTTTCTGACTAAGGTTTAAAATTAAATAATCACATTATTGGTGTTGCAACTGGTTTATACTCTGCTTCTAATAATCACTCCTCGTATAGCTACCTTTACGGCCTTATTATCTATTCAGTTGATTTTTAAATAAATTAATTGAATTTAATTTTTATAGTTCTATTAATGATAATTCATTTTCCATTTGCTACGTCGGTTGATTGTATGGCACGATGCTTAATCTGTACTGTTGCATTGCAGAAGCTAAAATTGGTCAATGGCGTGCTGTTTACTGGAGGGTGGGCTAAGAGCGGTTTGTATTATGACATTGTTGAGAGAATATTCAAGGTAAACAATGCCACGAATTATTTTATGAGCACTTGATAACCATACAATAAATTTAAGCATTTTCTCACTACTATAACCTGATGCACATGGATAGCCTAGTTTGCCAGCGGCAGCTTGTCTGATCCAAAATTTCCTCAACACTGTCAACTAGCTGGTATGATGCAATCTTTTTTTGTGCAAAGTAAAAGGATTAGTTTGAAACTAACCTGAAAACTCATATGTTCATATTTATGAATGTATGCGACAATTTTGAAATCAAATGGTTAAAATTAAAATTAACTGTTAAGAGAAATTATGTAATAAATTTCTAATTTGATTTTGTTGCATATTGGGTGAGAGGAACCTATAAATGTAAAATGAGTACCATAGTTATCAAAGTGATTTACCATACTTTTATCTCAAACAAAAAAAATTAGAAGATCGAAAATTATATTATGAATCCTTATCTCAAGGAATGCAAGATTCATGTATAAATGTCTTCTTTTGGTGAAGAAATGATAGTTATTTAAAGAAATAAAAACTGGTTACTGGTTGCATTTGGAACCCTTGAATCTGTTATTTGATTGGCGTTGATTTAACAAGATATACAAAAGGGTGGAAAGAATCAATTGGCCGATGAAATTGGTCATAAAAACCCATTTCCAGTCAGGTCCACTTTGCTGGAGGCCAGGGGTGAATTGGTGACGCTATTCAGGTGAGTGGCAAGCTTGTAGGTCTTTGGAAAATGAAAAAACAGAACATGTTTTCTGTTACAAAGCTAACCTAAATTTTCCTTATTCTAGTTACTGACACTGTTTCACTATTGTTTTGGAACTAATTCAAAAACTCTCTTTGTTCTTAGAAACACGTAGTTAAAAATGGCAAAGCTGAAATGGGCTTTTTCTGGTCAGGATATTGGTTTTGACTTTTGCATTTGCCCATAATAATATTTTCAAGTGAAAAAAGAAGTTAATACCAGGAGATTGATTGGCTGGGATTAAGTTATTTTCAGATGCCAATTTCAAGAACATAGATTATCCTTTCTTGGTCACAAATGCATTTTCTCTTTTTGATTACATGAAGCACCTTTTGCTGTTTCTTGCAGAAAGTTTTAAAGAAGAATGATGCTGGTGATCATTTTCCGCTGTATGCCATTTGCTTAGGTTTTGAGCTTCTAACAATGATCATAAGCAAGGTAAGTTGTTGCTCCATTTCGTTAGTTTATCTTTGCTGTTTTCCCTCGCACTTCTTCTGTCTTTCTTCAGTGACAGTTTTCTTGCATTAGTTTTATATACAATGCTGTATTGGATTTAGTTGCAAATTATTTTTGACTCAACAGTTCTCTTACAAAATGGCAGATGTTTGACTTTATAAGTGTCTCATTTTCCCCTTGATAACAGAACCAAAAAATTCTTGAAGGTTTTAGTGCAACAGATATGGCATCCACTCTCCAATTTGTGCAAAGCAGTCATGTTGAAGGAACTGTATTTCAAAGGTACATATTCTTGTGGCCTTTATTAAAAATTATTCTGGATTTAGTTGCATTTGGCGGAGTTTTATAGCATTCAGAATACACATCATGTATGCTCTATCAAGCATGCTTAAATACTTTTGGTTTTTGAATTTGTTACCTGCCATTCAATGTTGTTAAATGCTCCATAATAGGACAAAAAGCCATAATGTCATTGGATTGGTGAATGACTGTATAAATTGACGTAGGAACCATATTCTAAATACCCAGCACGAGGGTAAAAACTCCTCATCACCACCATTTTTTGACCAGCATTTCAGCTTCTCATCAGGATCTCATCAGGAGCTCCAGAAACAAAGTATTTCAACTATTCTCCAACAATGCTCCACTATGACTGGAGTTATAATTAGGAAATCAAGAATATGGAAAGACTAGTGGTCAGAGATTTTTCTTTTTCTTTTTCTTTTCAATCAGAAGTAGTCAGTGAATCCCCCTTCCTTCTCCAAAGTAGAAAAGATGTAGAAGCTTGATCTGATATGAAGCAGGAATAGGCTAAAAGGGAGGCCAAAATCACAAAATTGAATCAATCTAAAAATTTCTTCATGCAACATGGGATTCAGCTCTAGACCTTTTCCTATCTTACACGTACATAATAATTTAAAAAACAGATATTGTGAAAGATTCATGCTGTCTACTCCAACTAATTAGGGGACATACTGTGCTATAAATAATAAATTTGGACTAGTTTATTTTTAGCTCAAGCTTATAGAAAATCATTCACTTGGCTTCAGGCAACCATAAGCATGTAAGCATAATAAGTCACTTTAGAAAGTGACACGTGCTGAAGTTTGATCACTTGCTCGCAACAAGTGCTGAAGTTTGGTTGTGTTACTTTCTTTGATATTCATATGTCCACGTTCATTGTCTGGAACATCTTGCTCTTGGCTGCTGCAATGACATTTTACGTAAGTGGAACTTGCTATTCTCTTTTCAGATTTCCGCCAGGTCTGCGGAGAAAGCTTGAGACAAATTGCCTGGTTATGCAAAATCATCAAGTGAGTTTCTCTTCTTTCTGATTTTTGAGATGTATTGACGTAATTTGACTTATGAGTCTTCTTTTGCTTAGCATTGTGCTCAGTTCTTATACATCAGTTAACATATAAATCTTCTTTTGGTTTTGAAAGAAGCATCTTCTTCTATCTTTGGCCTGATGTCTTTTATGAATATTACTTTCTCTGATTAATGCATTGGTCATGTTTGCGTAATTACCGCAGCTGATTATATAATAGCTCAGCATTCTTAGGCCGCTAATTTTATTTCTTATGAATTTTTACTTTTTCCTTTATTTTCTGTACCGTGTGCATTTATTCTGATTCTTCCTTGATCTTCGTAATTATGCTTAAGTTTCCTAGCACAAGTCTAACTTGATTTGATACTGCCATGAAACAGTATGGAATTTCACCAGAAACACTTAAAGGCAATCGGCATCTAACTAGCTTCTTTAGGTTGCTGACAACAAGTGCAGATAAAAATAATAAGGTGCTGAAACTAACTGTTCCTTAAATTTATATCAATGAACAAGTTAGAATACTTATGCTTCCTTTTAGTTCACTGGTTGGGTACTGATCTTTCGAGAGCTGTCTCCATCAGGTCTATGTCTCCACAGTTCAGGCACATAGCTATCCTGTGACTGCCTTCCAGTGGCATCCTGAGGTACTGTCACCAATTTACTTCATTTTTTCGTTGCATTTAATTTTCACACTATCATCTTAATATTATTTCAGGGTATTCTACAACGATAATAATCCTGCTATATTCAATTGCCAAAAGGGTTAATAGGATTATGCATAGATTTTAGTAAGACCTAAATAAGCACATTGTAATGTGCTAGAAATGAGACATGGGACAATCCAGACCAAGAGTCAGGTTTGAGATTATCAGTGGTCCAAGTTGAGGAAAGAGTGAGGGAGGCAGAATGAAACACTAAGGGGGCTGTATTGTGAGTAGAATGTTTGTAGTCTCATGGCCTGGGCCACAGAGGCATTTGTCTAATTCAAAATATCTCTTCTAGTAACTATTCACAATTAATTACGTGGATAACTTAAAAAAATAAATTTTTTTTCTTCAATTTCAACATATCCACAACTATCTATTATATTCTGTTACAGTGGGAAGCTTCCTCTATTTTAACTAGCCTTGGACAATTTTTAGCCACATTGGTGATCATTTTCTTGTAACAGAGAACCAAGAAACTTAGGTTATTCAAAATTCTCCTATATTCAGAATATGAGACTTTTAAGTTTGTTTTCAATATAAAAAGTAAAAATCTGAGAAGGTATAGTGAACTTGAGTATTCAAAATAAAATTGTCACAATCTACAAGTACTGGGGTGTACATGGGGGCCTCAATTTCATAATTTAAATGTTTGCATTAAATTTGATGATGCATTGATTATAAACCATCCTACACGCAGAAAAATGCTTTTGAATGGGGTGTATCAGCGATTCCACACTCAGAAGAGGCTATTCAAGTGACTCAACATGTTGCAAATTATTTTATCAGGTTAGTACTCATTAAGAAGGAGAGTATTCACATTGCCTTCTTTATATTTGGTTCAGGATATTCTGCTGATACAATAGATTTCAACATCTCAACTGGCAATTTTGCATGGACCAAGCAGTACTTGCTTCGATGTTACCTAGTCGTTAGTGTCTGAACTAGGATATGATAAAAATGATTACTTTTAAGGTAAAATTAAAATGGCAAAGAAAATTGTTTGTTTGCGGATGAGGATATATTAGTAGTTTGTCCAAATTGTCTTGTGGCCATATAAATCACTAAATCAGAGAGAATCTTAGACAAAGTAATCTCTTGCATTCTTCCTCTCCAAAATCTTGTCATTGACAATTATTTTACCCATGCCAGTAACTTAGTAGCTCCTACAGATAGAAGAACACCATCATCTGGATGCCCATACAATGTGTTAAAGCTCCTAAGATCGATGAAAGCCTCTAGTGAGATCATTATATAGGGATTTTGATTTCCCAGCTTTCTAAGAGGATCTTTATATATACAGACCTCCCAAATCTAAGAAAATTAGATCAAGCAGGAACCCAGCATGTGAACTCATCAGAAACCTTGTAGCAGTTACAAGTTTTAAGTCCTATTAATACCCAGTATTAAATTAAATAATCGGACTTCCAAAAAAAAATTAGCACCTTATATAAATTATATGGTTAAATTCTATATATTAAATAACTAAATTTAGAGATTGACTGAGAACAAATAGACTTGAATCAAAGACGATATAAATAGTAATGATTCTCGTATAGAAGCAATCCTCATTTTACTAATCAAAATTATTACTCATTTGTAATCTCAAACTGCTGTGCAGTGAAGCTAGGAAGTCATTAAACAGACCGCCAATCCAAAAAGTGCTTGACAACCTCATTTACAACCATAGTCCCACATATTGTGGGAAGGCTGGGTAAGATTTTGTTTTATTTTTCTTGAGAGCTAAACCTATCTGGATATGCAACTGAATTTACTGGCTTGATGATCTTGTCTTCTTGACTGCAGAAGGGGATTTGACGAGGTTTACATATTTACATGACTCCTATACTCCCATCTCCCATTGATGATGTGTACATACATAACTAGTGATATAACAGCTTTCAAGATGTGAAAACTGTTGTTCCAATAAAAGAAAATAAAATTTTGATGATTGAACCTAATTAGTTTCTGTTTCCTTTGACTTGTGGCCGCTCTTTTTTGTTAAATTATAAGGAAGAACGTGAAGTTTTGATATAATTACAATTATAATTATATTCATATTTTTTTAGAAAACAATAAATCAAGTTTATTAATCAGGTTATTTTTTTTAGAGATGTTGAATAATAATTAGATGTTATAAGCTGAAATATATAATTGCGAAATATAAAAAGTGATAAAATAGTAATAATTTTGGTTAAAAATATAAAAAAGAGTTTCAGTTTATATGATAAAACCGTTGAGTGTTAGCGAAACTGAAAATATGAAACTAAATGTATTGTATAAATGAATACTTAAAAATTTTTAAATACAAAATTATAAAAATTAGAAAAATTTACGTTTTATCTCAATAAATTAGTGGAGAAGTCCTAACGTTTTTTTTTTGTTGGACTTAAAAAATTAAGGAAAATTGGATTGTCTAGAATGGTGATGGATAAAAATGATTATTTTGCCTTTTGACAAAATAAAATATATTATATCAATTGATTTATTATTAATTGATACATGTGGAAAATATAAATTATTTTTTTTCAATTAAATTATCAATGATTCTTTTAACGCAATTAATAAAGTATATATACATTTTAATAGTTGTAACGACCCCGAAGATTAAAAGGAAATGTATATATAAAAATTCTAATTGCGGAAGCGAAATAAAATAATAAGATTAAAATCTCTTACACAATAACCAAAACGTATTAAACGTATAAAAGAATAAGCTAACTAAAGTAAATACTAGAAATAAATATTATAAGGAAAAATATAAAATCTTTAGGCATCTACTCGCCGTCTTCTTGCGGAACGAGCTCGGGAATCAAGTCCTCATGATCTGAAATGGTTAAATAAGAAATGAGCTACACTAACCCAATAAAGATGTCACACTATCTCACTGTCACATAAGTAAAGGTTGGTAGAAAACAAAAACGACCAATGGAGCATAATTTATAACAAATTCATTTATCAATAATAAAACCCTTTACTGTCCACTTATCTCGGTGAGATTCATGAAAACAACTTATAAAAATAATAACATTATAATATCATGAAATCATACGAACTCTGTAACATAACACATATCATACTTTTAATATTTCAATCATTAGGCAACAAATTTTCTCTTTTACTAGCCTACCAGTATCCATGGGGATTCATAGGAGTCTCTGCTACACGTAAACCATTCACCTTAATAACTTAACTCCAGGGTCGTCCCCATACTCCGTCCGGTATAGGCGCCAAAACCATAACCCTCAATACCCCGTCCGGTATAAGGGTGAAGCGGGCCGTCCCCATACCTCGTTCGGTATGAGCGCCAAAATATTTAAAGTCTCCATATCTCGTCCGGTATGAGAGACAACGTTTCCAGTAGGGTTCCCTATAGACCCGGTCCGTCCACCATCTCTCAGGATATCTAGTGAAGCTGTCGACTTATCCATTTATCAATTCACATACCTTTTATATTATTTTCTTAGTTTTCTGTTTCTCACATAATCATGAATATTTAAACCAGTAACGAGCATCCAACAATGCAGGCATATCATCGGATTCACAAAATCAAGCAATAGTTAAGTAAACAGTGATTCATGCATTAAAAACCATAAAATAAATAGATCAGACACCATAATGCCTTTAAAACTGTAAAATAACTAAAACAGCAACTGACCGAAAATATATCAGATTCGGGCTCCATTAGCAATCTTAATTAATTATACATATCAATTAATTCATAAAATACCGTTTTATCATTTATTAAGCTTTAATGTCGTGATAGAAAATAGAGTGAGTGATCCTTACTTGATTCGAAGTCTAAAATTGATTTTTTACTGTGCCTACGGGCAGTCCCTAGATTCTCTAAATTTTTCTCCGGGAACTGAAACACACTTCTGGTACCTGCATATGTCCCTAAAAAATTTCAAATCAGACACAGGGCCTCCTCGGCCAATTTTAGAATTCCGGCACGGCGGCGGCGGCGACGATCCACCTCTAGTTGGCTGTTTTCTGTCGTTTTCGACTGAATTCAGCCAAACTAGCACCAGTTCCTGCGAGGAAACACATGTAGGGCCCTCGGTGGGCAAAAAAACAAAATAGAATACTGAGACTTACCGGCGGCTCCTCCGATGCGAGTCGCGATTTGGCGTTTTGCTCCTATCAACTTGTAGAGGAAAGGACGGTGGTCACAGTGGTGTAAAAATTATATCGAACAGGAATCGGGAAGGGCCTCATCGAAGGCAAAAACTGAGAAAACCCATGGCGGCGCTGCTAGGCTTCGGCGGCGTTTTGTAGCCAATTGATCGATGGTTTGGCTCCCATTTGGCCACAGGTGGGTTTAACATCGAAATCCGAGCCAAGGGGAGAAATTTTACCTCGTTTGGCGGCCGGAAAGTGCTCTGGTGCGGCGGCGGGTGGCGGCGGTTGGTTCCCCTAGCGGCTGGGTTGTCTTCTCCGGCGAGGGCTCTGGCGGCTAGGGTTTGGGGTTAGGTGTGGATGAGATTATTTATAATCTTCCCCTTTTAATCTGAGCCGTCTATCATGATTTAATCTGGACCGTCCGTGCGTGATTCAATCTGGGCCGTCCGCACACGTGAAATCTGGGCCGTCCGCACGCACTTTTGATCTGGACCGTCGGTGTGCGCGGGAACGGATCTTAACCGTTTGATCGCGCGCACGTGGATCGCCCACGTGGCTCCCTTCTGCGTCAACGTCTCTGCCACGCGGCACGTTCTGGTTGGACGGGGCTACTGACCGGGCAGCTGACGTGGCACAATTTTTTTAAATTGTGTTTTGACCTCCGGTTTTCAAATTTTCTTTCAAAAATACCCACAGAACCCAAATTTTCACCCATTTTTTCACAAAATTATTTTCAATTAAATCTCTAAAATAATTTTATCCCTTTATTATTATTATTACTTTTTTTATTTCCATTTAATTAAATTAAACTAAATTTAAAACCATATAATTATTACATAATAAATCAATTATAAAAAATAAAATAAAATAAAATAAAAATAATTCCAATAATAATAATAATAAAAGATGAGGAGAGGAAGACCTCCACTAAACCGAGCAGCCCGGGATGATTCGTTTTGGGAAGATGTGAACAGAATATTTGAAATGCTAGAAAGGATCATTGCTGCCCAGCAAGGCCGAGAGGAGAGAAGGGAGTTACTCGACCCTCCCCCACTACCACAGGTTGAGCCACCGCTACAGCGAGCAGATCCCGAGCCACCCCGGCACAAGCCTGCTCCTCCACAGTACCACCCAGCACCACCGCCGCAGTATAATCCGGTGCCCCAGCCACAGTACTATCTGGCACCGCCACAGTACAATCTAGTGCCTCTATTCTATCAACAAGTGCCACCACAGGGCCCTCCAGTCTATCCTCAGCCCGGCCCAGTCCCTCTTACACGGGACCCAGCTCATTCCCTGATTGACCCGGGCTACTTAGAGAGGTACAGGAGACTGAACCCTTCCACTTTTGCATAGGAGTCCTCTTTCGAAGATGCCCAGTACTGGTTGGCGGAGACAGAGAAGGCTTTCAAAATCTTAGGAGTGGTTCCCGAGCAGAGAGTTACCCTTGCTTCCTACATGCTGGTGGGGGAAGTAGGTCATTGGTGGGATCTCAAGCAGACCACCCTGTCTACACCAGTCACTTGGGAGCAGTTCTTAGCAGCCTTTCATGCGGAGTACCTCCCCGAGCACATCCGACATCTAAAGGAAATGGAGTTTGTCCAGCTGGTCCACGGAAACATAATGGTATAAGAATATACTCGTAAGTTCCTAGAGCTAGGTCGATACTCCCCTGAGACATTGATAGATGAGGGTAGGAAGGCTAGGAGGTTCCAGTGGGGCCTCTGCCCAGAGATTAAGCAGCACTTATTGGTACTAGAACTTAAGACATATTCAGCTGTTCTAGCAAATGCGCAAATCGTGGAGTGGAGTTTCAACACCCTTCCTCAGTCAGCATGGAGTCACAGACCCTCAGCTCCACCCCGCAGACCAGCACCTACTGCACCTGTCCAACAAAATAAGAGGCCCAGACCGGTGATCCAGGCTCCCCCTCAGACTCTAGGGGCAGCACGTGGCAAGATCTATCAGCACTGCGACAGGGATCACGGGGACCGACCATGCTATCGCCTCAACAACACCTGTCGCATATGTGGTAGTGCCCTGCACTATGCGAGAGAGTGCCCGAGGAACCAGAACCAAGGAAGACCTCCTATTCAGGTTAAGGTTTACAACCTCACACAGCAGGATGCCGATGCCGACCCAGACGTGGTACAGAGTATATACACTATTTGTAACTATATTGCTAATGTTTTATTTGACACTGGTGCATCGCATTCATTTGTTTCACATATTTTTGCATCCAAACTTAATGTATCACTTGATAAACTTGATTTAAAGTTATTTGTGTTTACTGCTGGGGGTGAAACACTATTAGGGGAAGTTGTCTACAAGGCTTGTGCCGTGGAGATAGCAAATAAAAAACTGAATGTAGACCTAATAGGGTTAGACACGGGGGATTTTGATATAATTTTAGGGATGGATTGGTTAGCGGCGTATCACACTACCATAGATTGCTTAAACAAGAAGGTTGTATTTAATCCTCCTAATGAGGAGCAATCTACAAATTAATAAAATCATTTGATACTTATTCCTTGATGGCAAGTTTCCTTAATTTTCAGGTACTTTAACCTTGCTATTTTCTATAACTAGGCAAGTCTAAGAAGGAAATTTGTATATAAGAGATTTCGGTAGTCCGAGACTTTCTAGATTATTTTCCGAACGAACTACCTGGACTGCCAGTAAACAAAGAAGTTGAATTCATTATAGACCTACAACCAGGCACCCAGCCCATTTCGGTTGCTCCTTACCGCATGAGCCGCATTGAGATAGAAGAGCTGAGGAAACAGATAACTGAATTGCAAGACATTAGTTTTATTAGACACAATGTGTCTCCTTGGGGTACTGGAGTCACTTTTGTCAGGAAGGGAGATGGAAAGTTGAGACTGTGTATTAATTACAGAGGATTGAACAAGGTCACAATCAAGAACAAATATCCCCTTCACATAATTGATGACCTCTTTGATCAGCTGCAGTGTGCGCAGTTCTTCTCCAAAATAGACATGCGATCAGGTTACCATCAGGTGAAAATAAGAACAGAAGACATCCCCTAAAACGGACTTTCGAACCAGGTACGGACACTATAAGTTCCTGGTCTTGCTATTTGGGTTAACCAATACCCCGGCCATGTTTATGGATATGATGAATAGGGTCTTCAGAGAATTCTTAGATCAATTTGTTATCGTGTTCATCGATGACATCTTAGTCTACTCAAAAAGCAGAGAAGAATATGCTCACCATCTAGCCCATGTTTTGAGGTCCTCAGAAAAAAGACGTTATATGCAAAGTTGAGTAAGTGTAGATTCTGACTTGAGCAGACCGCCTTCCTAGGATACATTATATCGAAGGAAGGAGTATCAATGAATCCCGAAAAGGTTGAAGCGGTACTTGGCTGGGAGAAGTTGACATTAGTTAAGGAAATCTATAGCCTCCTAGGAATGACAGGTTATTACCGCAGGTTCGTCGAAGTATTCTCTAGTCTAGCAGCTCTCCTAACCTGACTCACAAAGAAGAATGCCAAGTTTGAGTGGAATGAGGATTGTGAGAGAAATTTTTTCAGAATTAAAGGAGCGGGTGACCATTGCACCCGTACTGGCTTTACCGAGTGGATCGAGGGGATATACAGTTTATAGTGATACCTCCTATCTAGGCGTGGGTTATGTCCTAATGCAGCATGGGAAGGTCATAGCCTATAAGTCCAGATAGTTAAAGAATCATGACAAGAATTATCCCACCCATGACTTGGAACTTGTCGCAATCATACATGCCTTGAAAACCTGGCGCCATTATTTATACGGAGAGACCTTTCAAATGTATACCGATCATAAGAGTTTAAAATACATATCCACTCAAAATGATCTCAATATGCGTCAGAGAAGGTGGATGGAACTCCTTAAAGACTATGATTGTGATATCTTGTACTATCCGGGTAAGGGTAACATGGTGGCAGATGCTCTCAGTAGGAAAAATGTAGGTGTCTTAGCCCATTTGATGGTTTCAGAACATAGGCAAATTGGGGACACACAACTGGTTCGACTTCAAGACCTGAAGAGAGTCGCATATTTGGGCTGTCTAACCGTCCAGCCCGAGTTAATACAAAGAATAAGGGAAGCCCAGTCAGTCGACCCCGCCCTAGTAGCCCGCAAGATTGATGCAGAACAGGGAGTGAGCTCAGAATTCTGAGTCTCTGCCGATGGGTTACTCCAGTTCCAGGACAGGGTGTGTGTCCCAGATGACAGTGAGTTAAAGAGAGACATCATGATAGAGTTCCATAGCTCGAAGTTTTCCATGCATCCTGGAATCACCAAAATGTACCAAAGCATGCGACCCGAGTTTTGGTGGAATGGGATGAAGAGGGACATAGCTAACTTTGTATTTAAATGCTTTGTATGTCAGCAGGTCAAAACAGAGTATCAATGCCCAGGCGGGTTACTTCAGCCTTTACTGATCCTGGAGTAGAAGTGGGAACATACCACCATGGACTTTGTAACGGGATTATCCAAGGCACGTTCAGGACATGACGCCATCTGGGTAATTGTTGACCGACTTACCAAGTCTTCCTACTTCCTAGCCATCAGGATGATCGATCCCTTGGAAAAGTTGGTAAGAATGTATATCCGAAAAATAGTCAGATTGCATGGAGTTCTAGTGACAGTGGTATCCGACAGGGACCCTAGGTTCACTTCTCGGTTTTAGAGTGGCTTTCAGCAGGCCATGGGAACAAAAATGTCTCTCAGTACTGCCTTCCATCCTCAAACTGATGGACAATCAGAAGGGACAGTCCGTACACTTGAGGATATGCTCCGAGCTTGTGTTATTAACTTTGGGGGCCATTGGGACGATCATCTACCCCTGATAGAATTTTCCTACAACAACACCTACCAAGCGAGCATTGGCATGGCTCCGTAGAAGGCGTTATATGGGCGCCCATGCAGATCGCCGATTTGTTGGGAAGAAGTGGGCGATAAAAAATTACTCGGCCCGGAGTTGGTGGAGGAGACCACGTCTAAAATAGTTAAAATTAGAAAAAACATTCAGACGGCTCAGAGCTGGCAGAAGAGTTATGCGAACACATGGAAGAGAGATTTAGCGTTTGAGAAAGGCGACTGGGTGTTCCTTAAGGTCACTCCTTTCAAAGAAATTAGTAGGTTCGGCAGGAGGGGAAAACTAAACCCTTGATTTATTGGACCATTTGAAGTCTTAGACAGAATTGGTACTGCCGCCTACAGATTAGCACTGCCTCCAGAGCCCTTCAAGGTCTACAATGTGTTCCACGTGTCCATGCTACGTAAGTACAACCCGGACCCCTCTTATGTTTTGGCTCATGAACCGCTTCCACTCCGAGAGGACTTATCTTATGAGGAAGTACCAGTTGCTATCACGGATCAAAAGAGTAGAATACTCTGCAACCAAGAAATATCATTTGTAAAGGTCGTGTGGCAGAACCACACGCCAAGGGAGGCTACTTGGGAGCTAGAATAAGACTTTAGAGCCCAATATCCCCATTTGTTCGACCAGGAGTAAGAGACAAATTTGGGAGACCAAATTTCTTTAAGGGGGGAGAGTTGTAACACCCTAATTCTTTTATTATTATTATTATTATTGGAATTATTTTTATTTTATTTTATTTTAATTCTTATAATTGATTTATTATGTAATAATTATATAGTTTTAAGTTTAGTTTAATTTAATTAAATGGAAATAAACAAATAATAATAATAATAAAGGGATAAAATTATTTTAGGGATTTAATTGAAAATAATTTTGTGAAAATGAGTGAAAATTTGGGTTTTGTGGGTATTTTTGAAAGAAAATTTGAAAACCGGAGGTCAAAACGTAATTTAAAAAAATTGCACCACGTCAGCTGCCCGGTCAGCAGCCCCGTCTAACTAAAACGTGCCGCGTCGCAGAGACGTTGACACGGAAGGGAGCCACGTGGGTGATCTGCGTGCGCGTGATCAAACGGCTGAGATCCGTTCCCGCGCGCACGGACGGTCCAGATAAAAAGCGCATGCGGACGGCCCAGATTTCACATATGCGGACGGCTCAGATTGAATCATGCACGGACGGCCCAGATCGCATTGCGATGGACGATCCATATTCATTTCTAATTTAATAGCGATCGAACGGCCCAGGTTAAATCATGATGGACGGCTCAGATTAAAAGGGAAATGTTATAAATAATCTCATCCACACCTAACCCCAAACCTTAGCCGTCAGAGCCCTCGCCGGAGAAGACAACCCAGCCGCCAGGGGAACTGACCGCCGCCACCCGCCACCGCACCAGAGCACTTTTCAGCCGCCAAACGAGGTAAAATTTCTCCCTTTGGCTCGGATTTCGATGCTAAACCCACCTGTGGCCAAATCGGAGCCAAACCATCGGTCAATTGGCTAGAAAATGCCGCCGAAGCCCAGCAGCGCCGCCGCGAGTTTTTTCAATTTTTACCTCCGATGAGGTCCTTCCCGATTCCCGTTCGATCTAATTTTTACACCACTGTGACCACCGTCCTTTCCTCTACAAGTTGACCGAAGCAAAACACCAAATAGCGACTCGCGTCGGAGGAGCCGCCGCACCCGAGAGCTCCGCCGCCGGTAAGTCTCAGTTTTCTATTTTTTTTTGCCCACCGAGGGCCCTACATGTGTTTCCTCGCAGGAACTGGTGCTAGTTTGGTTGAATTCGGCCGAAAATAGCCAACCAGAGGCGGATCGCCGCCGTCACCGTCGCCGGAGCACGGCGGAGCCGCTGTGCCAGAATTCTAAAATTGGCCGAGGAGGCCTTAGGTCTGATTTGAAATTTTTTTAGGACATGTGTAGGTACCGGAAGTGTGTTTCAGTTCCCGGAGAAAAATTTAGAGAATCTAGGGACTGTCTGTAGGCACAGTAAAAAACTGATTTTAGACTTCGAATCAAGTAAGGATCACTTATCCTATTTCCTATTACGACATTAAAGTTTAATAAATGATAAAATAGTATTTTATGAATTAATTGATATGTATAATTAATTAAGATTGCTAATGGAGCCCGAATCTGATATATTTTCGGTCAGTTGTTGTTTTAGTTATTTTACAGTTTTAAAGGCATTATGGTGTCTGATCTATTTATTTTATGGTTTTGAATGCATGAATCACTGTTTGCTTCACTACTGCTTGATTTTGTGAATCCGATGATATGCCTATATTGTTGGATGCTCGTTACTGGTTTAAATATTCATGATTATGTGAGAAACAGAAAACTAAGAAAAGAATATAAAAAGTATGTGAATTGATAAATGGATAAGTCGACAGCTTCACTAGATATCTTGGGAGATGGTGGACGGACCGAGTCCATAGGGAACCCTACCGAGAACGTTGTCTATCATACCGAACAGGGTATGGAGACTTTAAATGTTTTGGCGCTCATACCGGACGAAGTATGGGGACAACCCGCTTCACCCTCATACCGGACGGGGTATTGAGTTTTATGGTTTTGGTGCCCATACCAGACGGGGTATGGGGACGGCCCTGGAGTTAAGTTATTAAGGTGAATGGTTCACGTGTAGCGAGGACTCCTATGGATCCCCATGGATACTGGTAGGCTGGTAAAAAATGAAATTTATTGCCTGATGATTGAAATATTAAAAGTATGACATATGTTATGTTACAAAGTACGTATGATTTCATGATATTATAATATTATTATTTTCATTAGTTATTTTCATGAATCTCACCGAAGTAAGTAGACAGTAAATGGTTTTATTATTGATAAATGAATTTGTTATAAATTATACTTCATTTGTCATTTTTTTTTCTACCAACCTTTACTTCTGGGACAGTGACATAGTGTGACATATTTACTGGGTTAGTGTAGCTCATTCCTTACTTAACCATTTCAGATCAGAAGGACTTAGTTCCTGAGCCCATTCCGAAGGAAGACGGTGAGTAGATGCCTAAAGATTTTATAGTTTTTCTTATAATATTCATTTCTAGTATCTGCTTTAGTTAACTTATTCTTTCATACGTTTAATATGTTTTGGTTATTGTGTAAGAGATATTAATCATAATATTTTATTTCACTTCCGCACTTAGAATTTTTATATATACGTTTTCTTTTGATTTTCGGAGTCATTACAATACTAGCCTAAATGGTATGAGGAAACTAATTTATTGTGATATCTATTAATTTATAATGGAGGGTTTAAGTTATATTTTATTTTTCTATTTTTATTTAAAAATTATTTTAATATTAATATATATTATTTAATTAATAAAATATATAAAAATTGATAATTAACATGTGTTAGTTTTTTCTTTTAAATAATTTATATTTATTAATATACAATAATTATTTATTTATTTTTATAAACTAAAAATAATTTTAATAAACTTAAATTCATATGTTAATATTAATAATATTTATTTATTTACTTTACATAATAATTTACCATAATAATATTTGATAATTATTTTGTAACGCCCAAATAATTTTAAATTATTATTATTATTATTATTATTAATTTTGTTTATTTTAATTTAATTTAATATAATAATAAAAATAATAATAATTGTAAAATTAGGTGAAAATATAATTTGGATTTAATTGAAATTGATTTTGGGAAAAAGGGGTGAAAATTAGGATTCTGAGGGTATTTTTGAAAAGAAAATCGAAAACCGGGGGTCAAAACGCAATTTAGAAAAATTGTGCCCCGTCAGCGCCACGTCAGCAGCTCAGTCAGTAGCCCTGGCCAACCAGGACCTGCCGCGTGGCAAGACCACATCGACCGGGGAACGAGCCACGTGAGCGATCCGCGTGCGCGCGATCGGACGGCCCAGATGCGTCCCCGCGCGCACGGACGGCCCAGATGCAATCGCACGGACGGCCCAGATGCACGTGCACGGACGGTCCAGATTCAATCAAGAACGAACGGTCCAGATTTAACCAAAATGGACGGCTGTGATCAAAAGGCAAAAGGGTATAAATAAAAGCCCCACACCTGACCACAAAAACCCTAGCCGCCTGCCCTCGCCAGAGAAGACGAACCAGACGCCGAAGGAACCGGCCGTCGCCACCCGCCGCCGCACCGGGGAGTTTTTCGACCGCCGATCGAGGTAAATTTCATACCCCGACTCGTTTTTCCACGCTGAGTTCCCATGTGGCCAAATCGGAGCCAGAATCCCGGCTAAACGGCCGAAACCCAGCGGCGCCGCCGCGCCTCTCCTCAGTTTTTGCCTCCGATGAGGCCATTCCCGGCCTCCATTTGATACAATTTTTATATCACCGTGATCACCATTCTTTTCTCTACAGGTTGATTGGAGCTAAATCACCAAAACACGAACCTCGCCGGAGAGCCGTCGCACCCGAGAGCACCGCCGTCGGAAAGCTTCAGTTTTTCGTAATTTTTTGGCCCCCCGAGGGCCCTAGGGTTGTTTTATCATAATGACCGATGCAAATGTGGCCGAATTCGATTGGAAACGGCAAAAAACGGCCAATCCAAGGCGAATTGCCGCCGTTGGAGCACGGCGGAGCCACCGTGCCGGAATTGCGATATTGGCCGAAAAGGGCCCTGGGTCTAATTTGGGATTTTTTGGGACACGTGCAGGTACCAGTAGTGCGTTTCAGTTCCCCGGGAAAAATTCAGGAAAAATTAGGGACATCCTGCAGGCGCACTGTGGAGCCGTGTTCAGACCCCGAAACAAGTAAGGACCCCTCACCCTATTTTCTATCACGGTATTAAAGTTCAATAAATAATAAAACGGTGTTTCATGAATCAGTAGATGTGTGAAATTGTTTAAGGTCGCTAATAGAGCCCGAGTCTGGTGTATTTGTTGGTCAGTTGTTGTTTGTTCTATTTTATAGTTTTAAATGCAGTATGATGTCTGATGTTCTCATTTCATAGTTTCGTGTGCATAAATCACTGTTTTATTGATTACGGGTTGAATGACTGAGAATCCGATGTTGTATGTTGGTTTATTTGGCATGAATTACTGGTTGCTTGTCTGTGTGTGATTTGATGATGCTGACTGAGGAAAAGGGGAATGAAAGGTTATGTAAATTGATAATTGTATAATATGGTCAGCCTGACTAGATATCCTGGGAGATGGTGGATGGACCGGGTCCGTAGGGAACCCTACCGGGATTGTGGTCTCTCATACCGGACGGGGTATGGAGACCTTATGTATTTTGGCACCCATACCGGACGGGGTATGGGGACGGCCCGTTTCACCCTCATACCGGACGGGATATTGAAGTTTATAGTTTTGGCGCCCATACCAGACGGGGTATGGGGACGGCCTTGGAATCTGATTACAAGTGTTAAAGGTTCACGGGTAGCGGGACCCCTATGGGTCCCCATGGATACTAGTAGGCTGGTAAATAAGGAAAAATATGTTGTGTCATAATTGAGATGCAAAAGGCGTGATAAGCATTATGTTATACAGATCCTATGATTTTATGATGATGATAATGTTATTGCTTTCATATATTGTTTTATGAATTTCACCGAGGTAAGTGGATAGTTTTATTATTGATAAAAGAATTTGTTGTAAATTATGCTCCATTGGTCTTTTGTATTTTCTACCCACCTTTACCTCCGTGACGGTGAGATAGTGTGATGTCTTTACTGGGCTGGTGTAACTCATTCCTTATTTAATCATTTCAGATCAGGAAGATATTGTTCCCGAGCCCGTTTCGTAAGAAGACGGCGAAGGGGACGCTTGAAGACTCCGTAGTCATATTTATAGCTTTTATTTTCGAATTTCTCTTTTAGTTAGTTTGTTCTTTTATACTTTGAGAACATTTTTGGTTTTAATGTAAGGGATGTTTAATCATAATTTTTATTTCGCTTCCACATTTGACCTTTTTAATACACATATTTCATTTCAAAATTTCAGGGTGTTACATATTTGTTTATAATAATATTAATAAAAAAAATTATTCGGACAAATTACACAAGTCAAATATTTCACATGAATATAATCAAAATTTGACAAAACAGATATTTAATCGGTTATTAGACTAATACGAAATCTTATTTGTTTAATTTCGCATTTAAACGTGTAAAAGTATCATATTAGGATGTTTTATCCGTCCAGAATTAAATAATCTATGAAAAATACACCAAGTCACGTGACACCGTAATCAATCACGTGCCAAAAACATATCGGATTCGATCATCGGATTAAAGCTCCCGCTAGAGAGTGGCGGGAAAATCAGTGCCCTTACAAGAGGGAAGACTCCCCTAATCTTGTCTGTCAACGAAATGGCGCAAATCGAAACCCTAGGCATTCTCCAAGAGATCCAAGCTCTCGTCTCTGATCAACTTAAAGTGGTAACTAAAGCTACTCCTCTTTCCGCTACAATTTATTTTCTGAAAGATTAATTTCCATCTCGCTTTGATCCGTCAGTTTAAATTTTGCCACTTCTGCTTTAGTTTTCCATATTCATCTCACTTATGCTCTGGTCTCAGTCTTCATAATGATAATTTAAGACTTATTTTTTGGGCTTTGGGTTCTTTTTTGAAGATTTCTTTCTGGCTAAATTTTTGGTATAACGTTCTGGGTGTTTGGAAAAAATTGAATCAGATGCGGCATTAGTTTAGCTTTGGCTTTTATGCTCTTTAAGCCGGTTCGGGAGTAATTCTTTTTTTTTCTTTTCCTCCCTATTAAATTTCCTTACTTTTCTTTTCTTCAATATTTATGTAGTTATTTTGGTGATGTAACTGGAAATTTAGAGACAATAAGTTGTGAAAATATGTTAATTGAGGCGGGTCTCTTGTTCTTGATGTTCAATATTTGATGCTATGAATGCATCTTGTGCCATGGGGATGGGATTGTTGCTTGGCTGCTCTTGTTATGCTTTTCTTGTTTTTAGGATTATGCTTTCCATTTCAGATGGTAATATGTAATGCTATAGTAGATCAGTATAACACAAGATTAAGTCTTTTCTGAGAATAAAAACTGGTTTGGAAAATTGTGGAAGGGCTAAGCAAATTAAATGTGTGTTAGGACTGAGAAACAAGGAATATACTTGTATCAAGAGGGCACCATGGAGTACAACCCAATTATAAAAGCTTTGGAAAACCAGTCAGAATATCTATAATCTGAAGTTAAAGGACGACCCTTGAACAAAAAGTACAACAATTGGAACCAAACAGCTCTAACTCTACCAAAGGAAGAAACTAAGCCCTCAAAAACAGAAATGACCTTTTTTGCACTCATTACTCCAGATGCTATGCCATGCCCCAAATCTCTTCTCCTGTGGAACCTTCCAGTACCCAACCCAAAGTAAGGAATCAAGGGCTATGCACCAAGATGGAAGGAGAAAGGATATGCCAAAAGGAGATGATCTGGAGTCTCAATCACCTTTAGACCATTAACTAGACATTCTCCCTCTTTTGAAGATTATTAATGGTGACAATCTTTTTTCTTTTTTTAAAAAATCAGTGGTACTTCTACTGCTGCCAGAATAAAGAAGGCAATTCTAGGAGACACATTGAGTTTCCAGATGAGCTTCAATAGGAAATCACTTTTGAGTTATGCTGGATGATCCTTCCTTTCGCTATCTCCCAAATAAAGAAGGCAATTATAGAAGAAGTGCTGTGTTCCAGATGAAATTTCTTGGAGAAATCACTCCTGGGTCATGCCAGAATGCACATTGCACAATGCATATAGATGATTTCACTTTCAAAGCACAAGTAGAGCCCAACTTCGGAACAGTTATGATTTCCATCTAAATGGAAATGTGGCAAGCAGAGGTATTGAAGAAGGCTTGCTTATTCAACAATCTCTTAGGCATTTGAACTTCTCACTAGAGTATAGCCTATACTCCCTGGCTAGAAGGGGAAGAGAATAACTCACTTATGGTTGCTTATTTTCTTTTAGTTAGACTACATTAGGAAAGTGCTGGTGTAAGGTCCCTCCTTCTCAATAATTATCATACCTTATCCAATGCCTAGAGCTGATCCTCATTCTCATGCAATCATAGAACTCACCCCACCCATATTAACATTCTTCCAAATGCTTGAATCATATGGATCTCTATGTTATTTTGCCCTCCAACCCTCATCATCAGTTTCAAACTTGGCAGTGATCACCTTCCGCCAAGAAATATTTTCTTGTACCAAAAGAAGTCTTAAATTCTCCAAGTCACATAAGGTACTTTGGGAAAGGCAAGATATCCCGATATTTATAAAAATAATGCCTGTAATAGCGTCAACCAATCATCATTTATAGAACATAATTAGAAGATCTCATTTGGAACGACATCAAAAGAGGATTTTAACGTTAATATCCCGGTGAAAATTCTAGTTGAAATGGCTTTTCTTGCCATTATGAGCTTTGAGGGGCTCATCATGCTTTCATTAGGAACACAACCATAATGCTATAGGAGTGTGATCCTGATAAAAAGGCCAGTTAAGCTTTTTTTTTTCCTTCATCTCAGATTATTCTTTAGTTGTGATACTTTTTGAGCTTGTTAGCCAAATTGTTTAAAAGTCCTTCAGCTGCAAGGAACAATATGAGCTGAATATGGCTATTTTTTTAGAAGTCTAGAAAACTCGTTTCAGCATTTCCAGCCTGTTTGAAATATATAACATGCTTTACCTAGCTGAAACTGAAATAGTTGTTTGCTATACACTTAGGTTTCCTGAAATACCTTGTCATGATTGGGCGGGAATATAATGTCAAGTTAGTTGGTGTAGGAACCAATAAAGGAAGTTGGTTAAAGAGAGTTTTAAATTGTTGGTTAAGGCAGAATCTTTACTCGGTATTTTCATATATTCACAGCCACTGTGAATGACTTATCATGATTGGCGGGAATGTAATGTCAAGTTAGTTGGTTTAGGAACCAGTAAAGGAACTTAATTAATTAGAGTTTCGAATTGTTGGATAAGGCAAGATCTTTTCTCTGTATTTTCATATATTCGTCGCCGCTGTATACGTCCTGACAAAACCGTTATGCACGGCCTGGCACCTGTACTGGCCAGCCGGCGTGATTCCTTATATAATCCTGTACCTTAGATTGGGATTCCTAATGAAAAACCTAATATTATCAGTCTTTTCGATTTCTTTCTATTCTCTCCTTATCATTCTCTTCCCTCTACTCTCCTTCTCATTTATTTTCTTCTCCTTCTCATCCCTCATTCTTCTCTACAACCGTCACAAGTTCAGGTCTAGGCTACACATGAGCCAGAACCCTGACATGCCTCTGATTGCTTTTGCGGCAAAATGCTCCCAAATGCGTCTTCTTGAGGAGCACCTACCTAAGCATGAGAAGCTTTTGCTGTTCCTGAAATTAAACATGGGTTTATGCACTCCAATTTCAGTTAAATCTTTAATCACTTCTTTTTTTGGTTAATTAGGCTGACCTCAGATGAATAAGAACTCTTAGGCCCCGTTTGTTTGGTGGTAAATGGTACTCAATTAATGTACAATATTTCACAGGTGTGATAAAATTCTGTTTGTTTTAACTTCCAACCTAATGAGATGGTAGTAAACGAAGCCGATTGGCAAATTTGGAATGAATTTTAAAAACTACCGAATCGGTAGTATGTGATGGACAGATAATTTTTTTTCTGTTATACTCTCATAAAATATGCTTAATAAATTAACTTGTGGTAAATGATTATTTCAAACACAATTTAATTTTTTAGTTCTTGAAATAATTTTAGATTTAATATAATAATATATAATTACAACTATTTGTTTCTAATATATAAATAATTTTTTTATTAAAATTAAATTAATGTGATAATATAAATAATAATTATTTATTTTATCAAATATAAAAATTTAATTTGATTATATGTAATAATTATTTATTTAAATACAAATTTAATCATATTTTTATATAATTTTTTTTTTCATTACATAGTTCTTATATACCATTTACTATTGCATATAATAAAACATAGGTAAATTAGTAATTTGACTGAAAATATAATTATACCATTCTATCATCCAAATAAAACAACTGTCATTAACATACATTAATACATAATTATCCAAATATAAAAAAAAATTACCATCATCATCCTATGTCATTGTCATTTAATCACTGATATTGTTATACATTAATTACCCAACACTAAAATTTATTCAAACAGAGCCTTACTATGTTCAATTCTAGCTAACTCTGCTAAATATAAATTTTTGTTTTCACATTTTAGTAGGTCCTACGGATAATCCAAAAGCTTCTTTTTTGTAACCTTGGCATTACGTAAAGATAGTTTTTGTGAGGGGTCCATGTAGTGTTGTTATTTTGATAAATGTCTGCTTGAACTGCGAATAATCGATTCCTTTCATTGAAATGTTTGTTAGGTATCCTACAAGTGGTTGAGTCGCAATTTTTTGGTGTCATCAAATGCCGCAAAACAGTAAGAAAACTTCTGTTTGAGAATATACTCAGTGGCTGATCTTTTGTTTTAATTTTTTCATTAAAAGAAGTCATTGTATGTTTAGGTTGCTTAAAGAGTTTGTTGAGAAACATGGAAGTGGTGTGGAAGTGCTATATACGTTATCTGGCTGGCTGAAGGACAGTCCTGAAAGTTACCATATAAGGCTTGTTTCTGGCTCTAAGCTCACAGGTTAGATTTGTATTGAAGTTCATGTTGATTCAATTATAACAATGTCAGTGAGAGGAGAAATAGAGCTTTTTTAATTAGAAACGAAGATCAATTTGGAAAATTCGGAACTAATAAAGTCAACTCTAATGAAGGGCTGGTATGATGGGCAGGCCATGAAAAACCAATTTGTGAAACATATGACAATTGGATCAATTGTGAATCACCATTCTAGCCTGAATGAAGACTAAGTGTGCTTCCTCATAAGTTTTGTCCTTTGTCCAAATTATGATAACCAATGTGTGTTTGTTTGTAAAGAAGGAAAAAGTATGATTAAGAGGGCTAGGTTGATCAAATTCATGATTTTTTATCATAACGCTCAAACTTCTTATATTATCGTGGCCATGTTCCTATTAAAGAATAATGGTTCCTCAGAGCTTATTATAGGCAAGAGAAGCCATTTGAACTGAAATTTGAACAGGTTATCACTGTTAGATTCCTTGACTGATGGCTTTACAAGTTAGATCTTTAGTATGTCCTACAAGTCTTTAGCTGATATATGGGTTGATGCAATTACAAGCACTGTTTTCATGAATAAAATAAGGATACCTTGCTTTTCCTTAAGTATGTTTTTTTTTTTGAAATATAAGAAAAGTAATATTATTCACAAAGGTACCAAGATGGTACTGCTCATGTACAAAACATAGTTACGAGTTGATTAAGTGGTCCATGACCCATTCAAAATCATCTTAATTTTTGATGTCATAACCTAATAAAATAGAACCAAAAGTATAGATCTATCTATCTTTAATATTTGTAATGTTAGTCTCAATACCCTCAAAAGCTCCTGCATTTCTTTCTTTCCACACAACCCAAAAAATAGTTAGGGAAATAAGGAACAAATATTTTTTCTTCTTACAATAACCTGTCCAAGCCCACAACTCTTTACTCACATTTTCAGCTATTATCCACTTAAGTCTAGTAAACCCAAGACAGAATTCCATATGATGTAGGTCGTCGGGCACCACAGAAGTAGATGGTTGTATGTCTCATCAAACGATTTGGAAAAGTTGCATCTGTTAACCATGGTAGCATCTGTTGCATGTCTCAATGCTTTTGCTTAAGTATGTTAGAATGGTTTTATATAAGTTTGAAATCCTTTTTGATGTTGGACAAATTACAGCTAATTTGCCTACTCACAGATTTGGGAATAGAAATGTAGATATCACACCTAGGATTATTAACTGTCATGCCTAAGATGTGATTGAATAACACACAAGTATTGAGAAATACTCAAAGTAATTAAACAATTGAATGTTGATCACAAGGAAATTTTAAAGATATCTATGGAGTGCCAATGGGGTTGAGCACAAGCCTGTATGGAGTCTCAACGAAGAATGAATGGTTTTATGTTAGATCTCTTTATTTTGCATTTGAGCAAGAGAGGAGAATTTGATGATAAATTCCCCTCAAATATGATTTGGGAAGTGAAGGTGATTCCTAAGGTGACTTTTTTTGCTTGGGAAGTGGCTAAGGAGAGTATCCTCACATTGGATAAGTTGGTTAGAAGGGGGAGAATCTTGGTGAATAGCTACTCATCTATGTAAAAGTGGTAAAGAGACAGGCGGTCGTATCCTCCTTTGACGCCTGTTTCCTCACCCTCATTCGGTCTTTGGTCTACGGCCTTTTTGGTTAAGCTGGGTTATTGTTAGCACTCTAAGGGTTGTGGGCATGGAATGACATTCTAGGGATAAGCAATTCCTAAGGCTTATTGCTTTAGTTATCTTTTGGTCAATTCGGAAGGAGAGCAAAATAGAATAACTTTTGAAGGGGATGAATTTTCTTTTGATAGATTTAAAGATTCATAGCTTCAGGCTCTAACTTTTTTTTGTTAAGGAGCCAATCGTTGTATCTCTAGTGAGGATCTTGGGAACCTTATCGATATTTTACTAGAAATACAAATAGTTTTGTCTACCGGTTGCATCCCCTTGATACCACATTGTACAATTTTACTTCTAAAAGATTTTATAGTGCAGAGTAATCTTTTCCTGAGTAGGATTGGATTAAGAAACATTAAGATTAATAAGATTAGAAATACTACTTCTATTACAAATAGGAAAACTAATAAATGGTATAGTAATTTTATGTTTAAAAAAGTTATGATTTTTAATCTATTTAGACAATCAATAGCTAATTTATTGCGCATCATTTTTGGAACATAAATTAGTTCTCATTTTTTATTCACTTCTTGCAAAAAAAGGATAAGTCTTTTAACATCTCATCAAGGGGTGCTGTTCAATTACCAAAATGACATGTTAATCAAAATATTAATAATGTCTCTGGATCTAACTTAGAGAAAGAGGATATACTTTCTACAAAAAAAAAAAAAAAATCCAAAGATATGGAACAATGTCCTCTATTCTTGTCAAGAGAAGAGTTATTCCCTTGAAAAACTCTTTTTTTTCTTCCTTTTCAAGTAATCTCAAGAATAGAAAGGGGAGTGAGCACAAAGTCTTCAGTGAAATCAGATAGGATTGGGACCTAATCTGATGGAAGACACTCTGAGCTGGAAGAGTTGAAGATGAAGAGTGAGTCTTGAGCAGGTGGAAGACAAAGAGGAAGATTTGAATTCAGAGATGAGTGGTGATCTAACTAGGAAGAAAAGGAAGACTATGCACGGAGAGAAGAAGCAAATGTGGTGAAGGCTGGTGGAGGGAGAGGAAGATTGGAAGCGTACGTGGTGAAGACTGGAAGAGGAAGATGAGATAATGCGTGGTACAGGCTCCAGTGGTGCTGCGGTGCAGAGCAGAAGAGGAAGAGGAAGACCGGAAAAAGAAGATAACAGAAGAAGAAGAGGAAGATTGGAAGAAGCAGAGAATAACAAAAAGGAAATGGAAGATTGGTGGCTGTTGGAAGAGCAAGATGCTAGGGTTAGGATTTTTAATTGTATTAAATATAAATATATGTTATGTATTTAATTGAAATTAAACTAATAAGAGTACATATGGCAAACTGGGTATTCTCCCTTGAGTCAAAATCAAATTTGATGGTTTTCATGTTAAAAAACTGATGTGGTGTGACAGGTTAGTTCATTTGGGCTTAAGAGTGATATAATAATTCAATGTATCTATTCTATATATAACTAAGCTGGTTTTGGGGTAAAAAACTGGTAGGGTATTAGATGGATTAATTCAGGTTCACCAGGTCAATCCTTGTGTTGCCACTCCTAGCTCTACTTGATATTATTGAAATGTAAATAAGGGAAAATGTTGCAATTGGAGGCAACAATTTGCTATACTTGATATGAACAATTATTCAATTGTTCTTGATTTCTCTCTTAAAATATGTTTCTGAAAGGACATAAATACAATGGTTAATGTGTTCATTTTGATACATCTAACTTTAGATTATAGGTTTTATTGCTATTGCTGTGATTGTTTTATGCTGAGGTGGCATGATTATATAGACTGCCTCATTCCTAGGGTAAGTTCTACAATAGGCATTCTTTTCTTTATACACACACATGTATATACAAAATGGAAATGGAAGAGGTGTGGCTTGAAATCACCTCCCAAGAAAAAGGTGTGGCTTTAGAGTCTTCATTTTGTGTTTTTTCCATGCCATGATTGACTGTTCTTGTCCTTTTTTCTTTATTATAAGGGGGGGAGGTGACAAAAGAGAGATTATTTAAATTGTCTTTTCCCCTGCCTTTAATGCAGAAGCCAAGCAAGATTTTGATGGAAATTGCTCACTCCAGGTCTACAGTGTGCAAGCTAGCATCCCGGAAGACCCAGCTTCACTCTGGAATGCTGAATATGTACAGGCAGAAGAGCTCTTCAAGCAGCCGCATACTTTTGATAATTTCTTGAGAGACAACAGGTGTGGTGTCCCTGTTTCCTGTGTGAAACCCTAGTTTGGTACATATAATCTGGATACCTGAGAGCTTGATAGTTGTTGCAGCATTTAGCATTTCTGGTGGAGGAATTTCATATGGTGAACTATGAATTGGAAAATAGATCGCATATATTTCACTAGCTTGTCATGATATATTTTTATCATGGCAAATATTATGACTTGCTGATAACAAAAGAAAAAATAAAATCATTTAACTGCTACTAGCAAATTAGTTGGTTGTTTTAGGAAGTTAATTTTTTCTAAATTCTGTAATGTGCATCTTATAACTTCTTACACATTGAAGATGATCTACAATTCTGGTTACTTCTTTTTCAATGTCATTTACTTTTAACATTCAGTATTTTTTGAGGAACTTCTAATATTCATTTGGATAAACAAAAGTTAGCAGGAGTAAGTTAAACATACTTTTGTTATGCCTCTATTTGGTTTCACTTTCTCAATGATAATTTTTTTTGGTATTATCAGGTTCTGTGGGATTTCTAATTCTTTTGTAAAGTGTAATGTTGAGGGAAGCTCAACAAGCATTGCTGCTCCACAGCCCAAAAGTGAGGCAATTGCTGGCTCCTCTAGGCATACTTTTACTTCTGCTGTGTCAGCACCTCAGCAAAATAAAGTTCAACAATATAGCCCAAAGGTGGGCCCTCAGTCTTTGAATGTGGTAAAAGATGTCAAAAATGAAACGAATAGCAAAGCAGATAATGAACAGTCTACCAAAGCTTCTATGGATAAAGAGAAAGTCATTCCGATGCCCACTAATAAAAAGAAAAGCCAAAATGACAATAATTCATCTGAAACTGGAAGTTCCTTGGCAAATTTATGGGGCCGTGCAGCCGTAAAGTCAAAGCCCAATTCTGCACCAGCGTATGACAATAAGTCTATCACAGATCCCACTGGTTTGTTTCATTATGAATTATCGACCCTCTTAGCTAGAATGAAGCAGTTTCAATATTGTAGATGTTCTTATATTTATTTTCCTCAAAACAAGCTTCTGCTCAAAACTTTTTATTGATGCACAAGATCCTGAGCTTTAATATTCTCTTACCCACAACAGATCAGATCCTTGGCTGACTCTTTGTTTTGTATGTGTATGTTCTTATATGTCTAAATAGGTAATGCAGATGCTCAGATACATTTTCTTGAAGCTGTTGATAACCGAGATAGTGATGATGAAGACGCTCAAGATGTCAATTTAACGAGGGCTTCCAATGGTGAGGACAGTAGGAAAAGGAGGTTAGTCTTAGATTACTCGGATGATGAGTATGAAGATGCTGTTAGTTTAGCATCACCTGATATTTCAGGACAGTCAAGTCTGGGCACAAAAGGAAATTGTAAACCACTAATTCCAGAGAAACCCAGCTTAGTACTGAACAAGGAGAAAGAAAATGAACTGAAGGAAGAAAATGAACCAAAGGTCAAGGAAGAAATGTCAACTAACTCCAACCAATTGCATCAGGACGATTCTTTGGTTTTAAGAAAAAGTATGAAGAGTGACATTTCCTCTTCCGAGAAGATCCAAAATGGTGTTTCTGCAAATGATATAAATAAGGAGAAACCAACTGAAGCTGCTAATAATTCACCTAAACGGAGAAAAGTTTTGAAGACAAGGATAGATGAGCGTGGAAGAGAAGGTAAAAATAAAAAAGTTGTTTGGGTCTTTACATTAATATCATTTGCATTAGATTACTTGTAATGTTGAAAGTCTTGTTACTTACAACTTCTTGTACACAACAGATGAAACTTCAGTTTCATTGGTGTTTAATTTTTCAGTTTAAATTCCTTTGTATCTTTTTCTGACTGCATGTTGCCCTACATTTGTGTTCTTGGTCAGTTCGGTTAGAGTTGGAAGAATGTTATTGTGAACTGTTCATGGTGCATGCTATATTGGATCAACAGATTTTGTGAAAGTGATATCATTTAAGAATTTGGATTAACTCGATATCTATTATGTTTTGCTTGGAACATTTAGACTTGCATGGACATGCTCTGTGAAGCTTAAAGAGAGAAATGCATCTGCATACTCATTTGTTGGATGCTCTAGATGAAAAGTGTTTGTGCCAGTAGATTCAAGAAGATTACTTTTCTCGTTAACTTTCCTTTTCAATCCTCTGCAGTAGTCGAGGTAGTTTGGGAAGGCGAGGAGACAGAGGCGAAGAAAGTTGAAAGTGATGAAACAAAGAAGGCGGACAACAATACAATGAAGAAAACAGAGAATCATATGGGCAGAGATGGCGTTAACAGGTTAATGCTGTTCTTCTTCTCAGTAATCTTGCTCTAAGTATCATGTTTATAAATATAATGAAGAAAATAAAGAAGGGTAATGCCTATTACTCATGCTCTAAATATCATGTTTATAAATTCAGGGTCTCAGCAGCTAAGAAATCACTAGCAGTTGGTAGTACAGCTCCATCAAATGCGGGGAGCAAAGCTGGAAACAAAAAGGCTGGGAATGCCAAGGATCCTAAGCAAGGGAACATCCTCTCATTCTTTAAGAGAGTCTGAGCATGCTCAAACTTTAATCTATCAATCTTTACTCTTTCCCTTTTCTTAACCTTCAATATATATATATATATATATATTGTGTTTCATTAGGTGTATTGTAGAGGTTTAATACATCAAACTCAAATCTTTACTGTGATATTGATGAAAAACTGTTATGATTTGAGAATGTGATGTTCGTTAATTTGGAAGGAAAATGTGAAATTCTATCTTGTTGAAGATAGAAAAATATCTTCTGATTCGATATCCATAATTTATTTAAAGATAAATGCATTTTATTTTAAAACTATAAAAATATTTTTAAAACATATGTTAAAAATGAAATTTAAAAATACATCAAGAATTCATTTCTAGTGAAATAGGCAAGAATTTGTTTCAATAAAGAAGAATATTTTCTTATTTAGTAATAAATGTTAATTTTTTTTGTAACGATTCTAGAATATAAGAAAAAAAAATTATAAGTTAAGCGTAAAAATAAAATGAATAGTTAAAATTTATATTTTTAACACAATAACTTAAATTATCTAATAGTGTTACGAAAATTAAATTTTGAAAAAAATACAAAAAATAAATAAAACTAACATCTTACTCGCAATTTTTTTATGGATCGAGTTCTAAATCTTGGTTCTTTTGATTTAAAATGGTTAAATAAGAAATGAATTACACTAGTCTAATAAGAATATCATGCTATTCACCGACCCAGAAGTAAAAGTTGGTAGAAAATCAAAACAAATAATGGAGTACTTAATTAAACAAATATATTTATTAATAATAAAATAATTTACCGTTCACTTAACGCGGCGAGATTTATAAAAATAACTTATAGAGACAATTACATATCACTTATCATGATTTCATATGCAATCGGTAACATGCGCACATTATAAATTTATATTCAATAAATCAAACAATAACTATCTATTTCCATAAGTCTGCTAGTATCCATGGGGGTCCATAAGGATGTCCCCGCTACACGTAAACTATTTTCTTTAATATTCTCAGTTAACAGGCCGTCTCTATATCCCGTCCGGTATGAACACCAAATTATTAAAGTTTAATACGTCGTCTGGTATGAGGGTGAAATGGACCATGCCTATACCCCGTCTGTTATGAGCGCCAAATTACCAAGTCTCAATACTCCGTCCGGTATGAGACAATGTTCACACTAAGTTCTCTATTGTATCCGATCCGTCTACCATTTCCCAGAATATCTAGTAAGGCTGCCGTTTCATCTATTCACTTAATCACACAATTTTCTATTTTTTTTAGTCTCCATTTTCTAATTCAATGGTAATCACATAAATCAAACAATATATATATTCAAAACTATAAAATTGATCAATGAAATACTATAATGCAATTAATTCTAAAATAATTCAACAGAATAAACAATAAATAATTTCTGTTTCTGCCTCCATTAGTAACCTGTAATTAATTACGAATATTTTCTAAATTACATAAAATATTGTATTATTATTTATTTAAACTTCAATTCCATAATAGAGAATATGATGAAAGATTCTTACACAATTTGATGCCCGAAAAGCTAAGCTGTTGACTGCGCCTATCGACGGTGGCCGGGTTCTCTGAATTTTTTTTCGGGGATTAAAACGAGCTATAAGTACTTACAAATGCCCCAAAAATCCAAAGCAGTCTCAGGACCTATTTTTGGCCAATTCTGGAATTCTGGCATGGCGGCTCTGTCGTGCTCCAGCGACAGTGTCGCTGCCCGCGGTGGCGATCAGCCTCAGATCAGCTGTTTTAGGCCGATTTTGCATTAATCCATGCGAGAAAATACGTTAAGGGATATTGGTTGGCCGAAAAAATACAAAATGTCCAAACTCATCGGCAGCGGGACTCTCCGATGCAGCGACTCCTCCGGCTCACATTGCGGTTGAGTGTTTTGCTCCATTTAACCTGTAGAGAATGAAACAGTAATTACAATTGTAGAAAAATTATGAAAAATAGGAATCGGGAAGGGGCTTATCGGAGACATTTTGTGAAATTTCCTACGGCAGCGCTGCTGGACTTTGCCCATCAGTTTCTCGCCAATCCGCTGGTTTTTTTGCTTCGATTTAGGCATGGAAGTGTTTAAAATTGAATTCTGAGCAAAAAAAAATTGTTTTATCTCTTTTGGCGGTCGGAAAGGGCTCCAGTGCGACGGGGGGTGGCGGCAACCTCCTTCTCGGCGGCTGGATCTTCTTCTCTAGCGAGGGGGAGTCTGGCGGCTAGGGTTAGAGTTTAGTGTGAAGGGGGTTATTTATACTTGTTCTCTTTTGATCTGGGCTATCTATCTCATTTGATCTGAATCGTCCGATCGCGATTAAATAGTGAGTGAATCTGGACCGTTCAACGCGATTTAATCTGGACCGTTTGTGCCCGCAGGGGCATATCTGGGCCATTCGATCATGGGCACGTGGATCGCCCGCGTAGCCTCCCGCGTGGTACCTCGTCAGCGTCTATTGCCATGCGGTGTGTCTTGTTTCGTCGGGGTTGCTGACCGGGCATCTCACGTGGCACAATTTCTTCAAATTGTATTTTGACCCACAGTTTTTGATTTTTTAAAAAAAAATAACAAAAGAATCCAAATTTTTATATATATTTTTCTTAAAATTATTTTCAATTTCATTCTCCATCAAATTTTCTTCAATTTTACACTAAATTACAATTAAAAAATTGAAAAAATTATATTTATAAATTAATTTAATTTACATTAAATTAAATTTGGACATTACACTTTCTTTTTTAGTAACGAAGGAAATAATAAACATCAATTTTCTCTGTTTGCAGGTAAAATGAACGCATATTTTCGTTTCTTTTTTAAAAAAATTTAAGATTTTCGAATTATTTTGACAATTAACAAGTAATTTCTGATCCATAAGCTGCTCGTAGAATAAGATTTCATCTTAAAAAGGGTATACGATTAATACGGTAATAAATATTCTGGGAGAAATCTAGGCGTTTTAAACAATGAATTGAATATTCAAAAAAAATATCCAAATTAATTAAGACAGAATCTGATCCTAATTTTCTTCCCCTATTCGAATGTGAGTTTATATAAAGTTTATGTAGTCTTCATAGAATTTCCCAAGACAAGACAAAAAAAAGGGAAAAAAGCATTAAGAAAAAATGAGGTCAGTTTGGTCTGGTTTCTTTTCGGGAGTTGCAGTTGCTGTTGTTCTGGTTTTATTACAGAAGAAGGTAGAAGCTGGGCATGGAGATGGAGTAGAAGAAGAGAAGAAAGGGAAGAACTGTAACGTCTTCAGAGGGAGTTGGGTCTACGATCCGTCGTGGAACCCACCGTATGATTCGTCCACGTGTCCCTTCATCGGACAAGGATTTGATTGCATCAAAAATGGCAGACCTGATAAGCTTTATCTCAAATATAGATGGCAACCCACTCACTGCAACATTCCCAGGTATTTTTGTGTGTGTGTATGTATATATATATATATTGATATAATATGTTAGCTACTTCTGTTCAGTGCTACCCCTTTTCCTTTTAAAAATTAAATAATTAATTATTTATATTTTAGATTTTACACTCAGTGTTACTATTTTAAATAATTATTGATTTGATTGTTTTTTAAATGGAAATTTTAATCTTACATAATTTATGCATGATTTACCTAAATGATGCATTTGGAAGTAGTAGATAGAAAGTAACATTCCGCATATACACGTATTTATGAACTTTAGTCAGTAGCTCCTGCTAATCTTTGAAGATAAGAATAAATTAATTTCATTCTTTAATATGATTTTTAAAGTTTTTAAATATAATAATTACTTGGTTTTAGTTCTTCTTATTGCCCCAAAATATGTTTACTAAAACTAAATTTTAGTAAACATATTTCAGATGCTAATTTAATAATTTTGAAAATAAAATTATACGGTTCTAGATTCAACGGTAAGGATTTCTTGGAGAGAAACAGAGGGAAGAAGATCATGTTTGTGGGAGACTCCCTCAGCAATAACATGTGGGTTTCCCTCACCTGCATGCTTCATGCAGCGGCTTCAACACCCAACTACACTATAAATGTCCGAGGCTTGCTCTCTACATTTTCTCTCCCGGTAACACATTTTTCTGATTCATTTTTTGGAAAACTACCAAAAATTATCAATACGTATTATATAAATATCTTTCTGTATGTATATATATATATATATAGGAACATGAGATTTCGGTAATGTTGCTGAAAAGTGGGTTCTTGGTGGATCTTGCGTATGAGAAAATAGGGAAAGTCCTAAAGCTTGACCGCATTAGCACCGGCAATCAATGGCTTGGAGTTGATTACTTGATCTTTAATTCCTATCATTGGTGGGTTCATAGAGGCCGCTTGAAAACGTATATACTCGTCATCGACTCTTTATTCATTCTCTCTCTCTCTCTCTCTCTCTCTATATATATATATATATATATATACGTATGTATGTATACCATATATGTAAGGAACTAATAACATGTAAAATTGCAGATGGGACTATTTTCAAGTCGGAGAGAAAGTTGTCAAAGAGATGGATCGTATGGAGGCTTACAAGATTGCCATGACAACTTGGGCTAAGTGGGTTGATCAATACATTGATCTTTCAAAAACCCAAGTCTTCTTCCAAGGAGTTGCTGCAGTTCACATCAAGTAAGCCATATATATATATATATATATATTATTTTCACTATTTATAACAAATTAATTTTGTGTTACGTTGAATGATATGAGTATACAGTGGGAAGGAATGGGGAGAAGCTAAAGCAAAGAGTTGCATAGGGCAAACGAAACCAGTAGAAGGAAGGAAATATCCGGGACCTGGGATTGACGGAGAAGCCATTATAAGAAGAGTGTTGAACGAGATGAAGAATCCTGCCTATTTACTTGACATTTCAGTATTGACCCAGCTCAGAAAAGATGGTCATCCCTCCATTTATGCCGGCAGAGGTAAAAGCTTAAACGACTGCAGCCATTGGTGTCTTCCTGGTGCTCCTGATACTTGGAACCAGCTCTTTTATGCAGCTTTGATTTAGTTTAGTTGTGTTTAATTCATTTTCATCAACTTGGTTTCAATCCATTTTTATTCTCTGTCAGTTCCCTTTTCTTGTTCGTCTTATTAAATCTTTTACATTTCTTATTCATCTCATTTAGTTTTTTGTGTGTTTTTTTTCTTAAATTTTTATCATGTTATATATATATATGTATATTTTTACATGTGTGAATATATTTATACATGTAAGTGAGCACAGTGCAGCAGCAGAAAGCAGAGCACTAGGACAATAGACAGAAAATATGCACAGGCTTAATAGTGAAAGGTATTTTTTTTTTTTTAAATTAAGACGATAAAATACAAAAAGCTTTTGATAACAATGAATGTCAGAATTTATTTTTAATAGGTTTAAAGTAAAAAATTAAAATATATAATTTTTAGAAATAAATTTAATTTTTATTAAAAATTTATATTTAAAATTTTTAAAATATAAAACTTTTATTTTATTTTTTTAAAATAATAGTACTTATTATAACTATTTTTACTGATTATTAAATGATTTTTGACTAAAATACTTTTAATAAACAACCATTTTAATTGATCAGAGTACAACTTATGGTAGAACAAGTTGTACTCATTCTAAATAACTACTAAATTTGTGTAAGAAAAAAAAAATGCAGATTGCCAGGGCAAAATACTGGTTAAAAAATAAAATAAAAAATCGTTTTATTGATATAAATTTTAACTAAATAAACGAAATCCAAACAGGCTTTGTGAATTAATTAGACAGAAATTTTATATATTAAAAAAATAGTGAAAATGTTTTTTTTTTTAATAAATTTTGATCGAATTAGATAAATATCTTAATCTTACACACACAATTTCTACTTTTTGCATTTAAATAAAAAATGAGAATTAAAAATTAAAAAATTTAAAAGAACAAAAATTAAAAAATAAAATTTTTGGATATATTTATAAATATTTATTTATTTCAAGCCCATTTTCATTTCCATGAATTTTTTAAAAATTATTTTCACTTTCAAATTTCATATATTAAATTCACCAAACCGGTTTACACTCAAAACCAGATCTAATTTAGGCCCATTGGGCCTTAGTTTTAGCCTAACACTTTATACCAGCCCCTGTATCCGACCCATTTAAGCCCTAAAAATAACAACCCGGTTCGCGTGATGGACCCAGAGGGACGACGTGAGGATTGACACGGGACCAGGTGGTCGAGCGCGGTTGTCAACAGAAGATTCAGGGACCGTTGCGTGAGAAGAAGCTGCTGCGGCTATAAGAAGCAAGAGAGCTGGAGCTCTAGGTATCTTTTGACGTGCCGGGATTTAGGCAAAAAGGGAGGTTTTTCTTCTTCGTTTTTAGGGAGAGTGCAGAGGGATATTGGGGAAACAGAGGAGGCAAGGGAATTTGTAAAAGGACTCTTGAGGGTGAAAAGCGGAGGACAAACCCAAGAGCGAGATGGGATGGCAGCGAGCGAAGTGAAAAGGAGAAAGTGATTGAGGGAAAGGAGGGAGATTGGGTAGCATCCGGAATCTTCAGTTCTGCTGATTTGCGATAAGGGGCTAGGGCAGCTGCATTTTTTTCCAGTTGGACCGGTAATGTAGAATCTTTTGTATATGTTTTACTTTGCAAATTAGCTTTGAGGACGAATGAGTTAGTGGTGAAATTTTGTTGTGTATAATATAGACTGGTTGATCTGCCATGTTATTCGAGGAAATGCATTTACAAAGTCATGTTGCGAGGATGTGGCAACGTCTTCTGTGTTCCCTTTTTAAGGTGGTTGAATGTATACAGTATCTGGTAGCAAAACCAGGGATGATAAATGAATATATATATATATATATATATGTATGGATTTTTCTAGCTCTTCTTTTTCTATGAATTTCTGCCTTGCTGATTAAGGAAAATCCAACTACAACGCGGAATTTCTGCAAATAGTTTTTTATCTCCTTTCACACCGAAATATTTTCTTGCTTGCTCTTTGTTGCACAGAGAAAGTTGTCTATGTTGAGCCATTGTTTTGGTACTCCTGCTACTTTAGAAGTGGTGGTTTCAGCAGAAAAAAGTCTGAGGGAGCCTGTGGAAGGAAACTCTGGCCAACTGAAGCATTGTCACATAAGGGAGTGCTCAGTCAATTCGGAGACCATGGAGCATAATGCTGGAATTTCTCGTTCCAATGTGAAGCAATCTTTGCAGTCCTCAATGCCTACCAAGGAAGGAAAAAGACCTAAAGAAAATAATCCAAACACCTCTACATTTATAAATCATGGTAAGTGACTCTTTCTTCAGATAAGCTGTAGTGTATTTTCTCTGTCATTTAGAGCACCAAAATGTTAGATGAGTATGTGCAATGTCTTAGAAAAAATGAAATTGGATTTTATATAAGATTGTTATTTCTTTATATTGGAATTAATGGATAAATCTTCTTGTATATGATTATTATTCTAAATTACCACTGGAAATGTATCCTACAAGAATGGTAATTAGGCAGGGTGGATGAGGCTTGTTTGGATCATTTTCCAGTTTTTATTGGCTCTGATCAGGTTATTTCGGGTGTAGGTTGATTAAATTAGGATCATTTTCATTTTGGGTATCATATGACAAAGGATTCGTTGCCTCACCTCCTGGTCAGGTTGGTTGATCAACGCCTAGATAATTTAGGTTTGGCTTAACCTAAGTTTATTATCCCTTTTAGTTTTATTTGTAATTTTGATACATGGCTTAAATTTTAAGGTTTTTTGCTTTTATTTATTTTTTTCACTTCACCATTTAAAAATGCAACACAAATTGATTAAAATGTGTCTTCACACATAGATAATTAGATGTTTGTTATTCAATCATTTACTATTTACTCCAAGTGTGTAAATAATACAATTTATGTATTTAACATGTTAATTCTTAATTAAATTAATTTTTTTGATAATTAATTCTTAATTAAATTAATAAGTCTTAGATAAAAGTGTTAGACTTGGTTGAGCACCAATCAGGTTCAGGTTGTAAGAGTTGGTTGGCTTTTGAGTGTAATCTCAAAATCTGTGTTTGTTGTTATATTGCTTTCCTAGTTCTGAACCACCTCGATAGTTTAGTGAAAGAGGCCCTCCCACTTTTGTTGTAGATGTAAAAGCAACTCCACCACTAACCTTGCATTCAGTAATGTCACATGCTCCTCTTTTATGCCTGACTAATGGAGGATCATCTCCCTTTCCAAAAGAGATTTTAATTCACTTATGGTCTGTTTGGTTCAATTTCTATTCTATTTTCAACCTATTCTTCAATCTCGATGTCTTGATATGTAGAAATGGATAATTATTTTCATTTTTTAATTCACAATTGGCAATTCCATTCTTATGTTGAATTCCATGATTAAAGACTTCTACTTCTACCTACTGTATCGAGTTTTGGTCTTTATACATGAAAGAAGACTTGACTTTATTTTAAAAAAAAAAAATGAAAATAAACGTGGCCTTATAGGCCTAGGAACCAGAATTGAATATCATCTGAATCTTGATTTTACATTGATCGCACTTTTTTTTTGTCGGTTTAATTTTTCTTTCTCATTGGTGGAACTAGGTGATATCTTAGCTTTTATTGGTATACTCAAGAAAAATCTTCGCTTTTAGTAGTAAGATGAGGGGGCCTGTTAGAATCTGTCGGATGAATGGCACCATATTGGTCTTTGTTTAAGTGCTCCTACTCTCGGCATTGGTTTTTTGGTTGTCCAAAGTAGTGGAACTTATAATTGGCTCAACTTGAGGCAATGCCTCTTTAGCCATTAAAAGAAGAAAATGAGGCAATGCCTTATTGGTTTGTTTTGTTTACTATCTTGTTATTGCCCTTTTTGCCTACTGTTATGTGCAATATAATGAATTATTTTTTATCCTTCGGATTAAAAAAAACAAGAATGTTACTTGCAAGGGACGAGAGGGTGCCATCCATGTATAAAAGCTATGTAGACAAAAACCTTTATCAAAGTATTTATGACACCCCTCAGACCTGCTCTCATAAGAAGAGTATTGAGGATATAAGCACAACTTGGTCAATTGTGCAATAAATATGTAAATTATGACTAACTTATGCATTATGGACTTTAGTCCAAATTCCAATTCTGTGGAATAAGAGCAGTAATAAAATACAAATAAGATAAAGATTTGAATGAAAATAATATTTTTATTTTTGGGTGATTCTTTGTCCAATTCAAGTTGGGAGTTTATATAACCCTTCCTTAATGGGTAAGAATTTAAGTTCATGGCTGTGAAATTGAGAATATGAGTGAAGTTGATCCAGGCATGTATTAAGTGTGTAATTTATAACTAACTTATAGGTATGAAATAGGTCTAGAATTAAATAAGAATTTAATGTATTTCAACCAAACGTAAGGATTTGGAACCATTGATCTCTAGTTCGAATATTTGGATGCAGTGTTGTTCTGGCTTTCTTTTCTTTTCCCTTCTTTTTGTTGGCTTAGGAATGTTTCTTATCCTCTACATTTGTACTCCTTTCTTCTCTATTGGATAATCAAAATCCCCAAAAAACCAATATTTTTATTTCTTTCCAAATGATCCAAAGATGGCCATGGGGAGCAAAACTTTCTGAGAAGGTTTGATTGCTTAATCCCACAGCCTTCTGTCCTCTGAACATGAAAATAGTAGATTGACTGGCATTCATCCTCATGCAGGAAGCATCGATTAACCAGAATTCTACTGTTCATCAATAGTCAGAACTTGGTATTTTCTAAGTGAAAATGTAATACAACATTATTATCTGCAGATGTAATACTTTTTTTTTTTTGAAATAAAAGAGAAATATTATTATGCACAAAGATATCAAGGGAGTACCATTCCAAAATACAAAATTAACAGTCGATCAGGTGGTCTATAACAGCTCCAACATCTTCCCAATAAGCTATGTCATGACCATTCAAAATAGACCTGCAAATGTAATACAACATCATTATGATATCGAAAAAAAGTTGAAGTATATTCCTAATTCTGGCCCTCTCTTATTCTCATATAACCTTTTCTTCATCATCTATCCCTTTTTCCTCTCTTTTTTCCCACCATTGTTCGTCTCTCTTACCCTTCTATTTCCTTCTCTTTCTACCTTAGAGACGTTCTTTCAGTACCATACTGGGGAGTGGCTCACGGACTTTGATGCGCATTTTTAGGCCAATTTCAATTGGACTCCTCTATGACATGGGCTTTCTTGTATCCTTATGTATGAAAAAGTGAGTGACAAATGCTTGAGTTGGGACCGCTTTCATTTAATTTCGGTCTTAAACTCTCTCCCACTTAGTCACTGTGGTATCTAACGTTTCCATCTTAGTCATTGCTGGAGGAAGGAGATAATTTTTTTTTGAAAACAAGCAAAGAAGGATTACATGAAATGACATCATAAAACAACAGTTGCTGTTCAGTCAGAAAATAATACTGCAACCATGGAATATAGTTGTCAGCTGACCTTAAACAATTATTCATATGATTCGGCAATGATTGTGATGGCCCCATGCTTGTAAATAAGAAAATTTGGATTTACAATTGCAAAGACAGCTTGTTTGTTATGTCGGAGAGATGTTTTAGTACTTAGATGAAAATGGGAACATCAGCCAAATAAGAGATTAAGTATGGATTGTTGTCTGTGAAAAAGAACTTCTCCAATCTCCGTACAGCGTAGGATATTTAATATTGCCCTGCCATGGTTCATTTTTTTTTCTCTTTCCTTTTCATCATATAGTTTACAATTTTTACTCCAAAAAAATCACATAATTTTCTGTTTCTTTTGCTCTTCTTGAGCATAATCTGGCTGGGTATGTTATGCAGCTGCAATTGCATGGCAGGAGAGTAGAAAAAAGTGGGTAGGGGAACAACCACAACAACATAGAATGGCAAAGGATCCAATTATAAGGTACTGTTGTTTAAGTGAAGTTATTTTTATGTTGTAATTTGTTATAATGGTAGGAGATTTGATATCTTGCACATGATAAAAATTATCTTGTCTCGAGTAGGTTTTGCGCTTGGAAAATATTCTGCAGTTTTTCATTTCATACATGAACTAGTGATTGAGTAGAAAAAGAATTGGAAATGGATTGAATCAAATGAGCTTTATGAAAGCCAAGTAAGAAAAGTACCTGGATTCTGAAATGTCAGATAACTTGGTTTATGTGAAGAAGATGTCATTACTTCATATTCAGTAATAGTGTTAGAGTCCGTATACACAGTGATCAAGGATATTGTGGAATGTTGATCTGTTGGAGCAAGCTTTATCATGAAACGATTAACTATAGCCATCCTTCAGTCAGAATTTCCTGGATTCTCTATTTCTTAACCAGTAAATTTTCCATATTTATTGTCTTAGATTAACTATAGCCACCCACAGTGTAGGTTCTAAAATACAGGTAGCTCTCTTTTTGCAATTCAAGAAAATGTAAAATGTATGTTGAAGCCCTATATCTTAGTAAAAATTCCATCAAACTTTTTTTGAGGGGACGGAAGTAGGGATAGGGGCTTGACCTCATAACCTCTTAGTGGATGTGGATGCTTAGCATTAAGCTTTTGGCCCTAACATCCAGTTAAATCTGATATAGCAAAAGAGATGTAGTTAGATATAATGTGGATGCTTAGCATTAAGCTTTTGGCCCTAAAATCCAGTTAAATCTGAAATAGTAAAAAAATGTAGTTAGATATTAATTTCCTCAGATTTATGCCACTACTTCATCCAAATAGATCACTCTTGAAGAAATGTACAGAGGAGGGAAGAGTAACAGGGATTGGACCAGTGAAGAGTGCAAGAACTTGCTGAAACTACTGGCTACAGTATCTATGAACGGGAAGAGGGATCAACCTTTATGGAAATTGACTATAATTACCTGATTAAATATAATGAGCTTTGTTTTTAAGTATCAGTAGCATGAGACTGCTGCTGACACTGTGGATAGTTGTAAAAGCAAAGTTTGGGGGGAACCACAATGATAAAGTTGAGACAGCTGACAATAAAATCTTCACACATAAGAAACATCCAAATCATACTATCAAGCAACATCTCCCAGAGATGCCCAATATGATTAAGGAGATGAAGTTAGCCCAACACGCTCTTACTGACGAGCAGCATCCTGGTGATTGGTAGTATATGATTGTTAACCTCACCCCATAATGATGGAATCAAGACATTTGATGATCTAGCTCCTCATGTTCACTTAGAAAATGAAGGTTTGGGATAACCCACTCAATGCATTTGTTGCAGAGGCTAGCTCTAGGAAAGCATTGGGCTTTAATCCCAAGAAGAACTTGAAATGTGGTGGAAAAACGAAGAGAGCCAAAGAAAGGTTCAAGAAGAAACAGGATGGAAAGATAAGGAACAAGGTGTCCACTAAGTATTCTTTTTATAATTCTATAAATGATTAGCTCTTTATTGCTTCTAGTAGCAATAAAAACATAGATATGAATGTTTTATATACTAGACTAGACCATGTTGAGCACGACAAAATAAACAATTTAGCCAAACAAGGTTTATTGGGTTCTATTCAAAAATTGAATTGCCACTATGTGAAAAGTCTTATGGAAGATAGATTGACTGGAAAACCATTTTGTACGGCTATTAGATTCAAGAAGTCTTTGCAACTCAAACACTCAAATATTTGTGCAATGAGTGTTAGACAAGAAATGGGGTATCCTATTGTATTACATTCTAGATGATTTCATGAGATGTGGTCATTTGTATTTATTATTTCACAAATCAGAAGGTTTTTCTTGCTTCAAAAGGTCTGTAATAAAAATTGAGAATCAACTCGAGAGATATTTAATCTCTAGTTTATCTATTGTTGAGAAATGAATCAATTACTTCAGAATTCCCTGCAACTTGCTGGTCCTAATAATTGGGATTAATGACTATTAATGAGGGGACTGCACCAACATAAAAGAAGGCCACCATCAACCCTGATCCAATAAACGATCAATCTCTCTTTCAATTTAGTTTCTAACAATGCTTTAAATTTTTATGCAATCTAATAATGTCTTAATTAGTATCTAACAACACTGGTTTTCTCCATTCATTATTTACGACAAGGGTCAAACAACTTTAGATAATAACTGCAATAACTTTCTGTTGTAGCTGGTCAACGACATATGAAGAGCTCCTTTCGTCGAATGAGCCTTTCTCCAAGCCAATCCCCTTACCAGTAAGCATGTTATTATAATCTATGTACAAAGGTTAGATGTATCATTTTTGGTCATCCGACTCTGCGTCTTTCATATTGTACATACTGAGATTTCATTTGTTATTGCTTTTCTACTGAGTTTCTCCTTAAGTTAATCACCAGCTGAAACAAACAACATTACTTCTCTGTTTAACATGATAAAAATGTTAAGTTAGTCACAGGAAATATTTGCTTCAACTGTATATTTCAAAAAAATATAAATTGCTTCAATTGTAAAGTGCTAAAGAAAAGGCAGCGTAAGTTAGTCCCTGGGAGTGGTGCTTGAGAATATTTGTGCTTTATATGCATATGGAAATATAATCTTAGATTGAAAGACAGTTTTCTTGGGAGAACATTTAGAAACTCTTTTGGAAGCATGGTGCTTATTTGGATGCTTTCTTCCCCTGAAAAGAAAAAGCTGCTTACTTTTATTTGATTGACTATTGGATTGTGCAGGAGATGGTAGACTTTTTAGTTGATATTTGGCAAGACGAAGGCCTCTATGATTAGATCACTGGCCGAAACATTCGAATTACAGAATTACAATGATGATTTGTCGATGTTACTGTATTCTAGCCAAAATATTGTCCGGTTTATATTAGCTGATTCTGTCATCCAGTAGGAAAGAGAGGCCTTCATTTGTCTTCAAGCTGGTTAAGTGGCGATATCTGTTTTTAGAATTATGATATCGCATTTTGAGGAGCTTGATAATTGGTTCTAGTGAATATTCACTGTATCCAGATTGAACTGACGCTTGAATGAGGTTAATAAGAAAGATGATATACAGTTTTCTAAACATATATTTATCTACGTTTATTGATTAGACATGGTTTGTTTTCAAGTCAAGGATGGGCTTGAATGGATGTCGGGAAGGGTCGGGTAGATTTTTTCATTCTATGCCACTGATGTTCAGTTGAAAACTGCTTTGAACTTGTGGTTGTGGGTAAGCATACTCCTCGGCAATGCTCGGTATATACTGGGTTTTATTCTGTCTTGCTCAATGTTAGATGTTTGAAATCATAGTTGTTAGAATCAGATTTAATGATCAACCCAATTGGGGGTTGGAAACTAGTTTTTTAATTGGTATATGTATTATAGAATATGAAATTGGTGAAACTAGTTTTTTCTTTTATCATCTTTTTATTTATTTATTTATTTATTTTGCTATTTTTAAGAGAGATTATTTTTTTGTGTATTTTCTGATATTTATGTTTATCAATCATTAACAACTATATGCATATGCATGTAAATACATAAATTATGAATCATATCTAATATATTTATATTTGCAGATCTTTTACAAATTAGAAAAAATAATTATATCTTATACTCCGTGAAAATTGTTTTATGTTCTACTAATAATATATTTACTTTTTTATATTTAAAAAAAATGTAAGTATAAACTTTACAATTAGAACACTAAGTATAATTGAAAATATAATTGTAATATATCATTCTACTCTTATCAATGATACAACACAGTTTAAATTCTATACAAAATAGAATACTAATTAAACTAATTTAAAATTAGATGCATTAATTTAAGTGGGCGGATCAGTATAAACACTAAGATTCATACTAATACAATTTCTGTTTTTTTTTCACTAAAATAAAATAATTATTTAAAAACTAAAACAGAAAATATTAAAAATAGAAAAATAAAATAATTTAAACTATTATCATTATGTTTTATTTATTAAAAAGTGGGTGATGATTGTATTTATCGTAGTTACAAGGTAGAGCATAAGAATTCGTTTGAATTCTCACTATACCTCTGTTTTCTGGTCCATCCAAGTTTGAATTCTCTCTCCATATCTGTGTCATCTGATCTGTGTTTTCCTCTCTATCGAAAATGGTGGTGCTGAAGAGACGAAGACGAACTGAGAAACCCTGCCAAGAAACCCAAGAAAGCGCCATTAAAGATGAAGGCTTCAGGTGCTTTCTTCATTCCCTTCGAAACCTCTTTGGAGAAGACACCCATTTCATCTCCCGAGTACAATTCCACCGGCGCGGCTGACAGTGTTGGCGGCTGGGATGACACGTACTTTCGTATATAGCCAGATAGGGGTTTTGTTCTAGTTGGGACTAAACCCTAATTATACATGTAATTTGACATGATAATGGATGAAAGTTACAATTGGTTCCATCCTGTTATGTTAGTTTTCTGATCCCATTGCAGTTGAATTAGAAAAGGTCATTTCAAATGTAAAATAATGTTCCCACCCCAAGGAAATCCAACAATTGACACTGCTTTTTGATACAAAGATTGCAGCTTTGACTGGGTTGAAAAATGTAACTAGATCTTGTCCTTCCTCTAAGGTAAATAAATTAAATTGTTCTTAGTTTCGTATTCAACAAGAGTTATTATCCTTTAAACAACTTACACCTATAAGACAAATTTCCGACTCCAATCCATCTGAAGGACCTGGATGGCAGATAGATTTTGAGCACATCTACAAAAAAATGCAAATACATGAGCAGCAAGCTCTTCCAATTAAGAGCTAAAACGTCATATTCAGACCCAACAGGACCAAAACCATATGAGTACTGGAACTATCTGGCGAAATGCGGATTTTTTGGTGTCCCTCTAGCCAGTTCTGCTGCATATCTATCTCTGCTTCTGTATCCTCTTGTCCCTTATGGGCAGTTCAATAGGCTTCTGTGCTTCATGTGGATGGTCTGGGCCTTTGTAAACCTTTAGGTGGTTGAAAAGTGCCCTACCAAGCTGCAAGAAAAACACTCTTATCTTCGTCAAGAGTTGGACAATAAGCAAATGTGGGCAGCAAGATGAAGAAACATCCACCATTATCTCCCAAGCAATAGGCCATCTAGGGAACAGAGCAAACATGAAGCCCCAGAGGTGACACAATTAAAGCAGGGAGGTGGTATAGATTTGGATAATGTAGAGACCAATATATTAAGAAAAAAAAAAGAACTCATTAATCAGCAATGAGTTCATGCAATTTATCTTACTAATGAATAGTTCTGTACCTGCACAAATACTGCTGTTGATAATAGCATAATTTTTGGACCATAACATCAAAACTAGATAGCATGAAAGACAGATCATTGCGTAGCTAATGTCCCCTAACTTCCTGCCTCAGTGGTCAAGGACATACATTAGGATGAAGAGTCATTTCATATATACTGAGTTCAATTCTGAAGGGGAGTTCTGAGGCTAAGGCATCAGTAATAGGGCTTACATTGGAGAGAATATCATTCCAATATGGCCTTGGCTTTGGCAAATTCTTAGTCATAATAGTAAAGAAAAAAAAGGGATCATTCCTTGATTGATCCTACTCAGCTTCTTACTGCAACAATAAAACTATCAACTTAATGGCTTCTTTAAAATGGCGGTCAAGTATTGAACCAAACTTCTCATCCCAAAAGATGCCAATTGCAAGTGTTATCAGTCCCTATGACCTAGTCTCTATCTTGTTTCTTACTTATTAACTTAATTCGTTAGCCTTTTTTCGTTTTTGTAAGCTTTAAACCTATCCCAGGTACTTGCTGCCTTCTATAGACCAAATTCCTGCACTCTATTACTCTATAGCCAAATTCCTGCACTCTATTGCTGCCTTCTGTAGCATTAAAATTTTTGCCAACACTTTTTACTTTTCTCTAGAAATCACCTTCATCAACCATTCCTGATTCATAATACTGTCCAGCTGTACTGATTTTATGTTTATCTCTTTTTCTTTTCTTCCTTTGTTGGCCTAAGAGCTGTTTCTTATCTTCTGCTTTTGTACCCTTTTCTTCTCTCTTTAATAATATGTCTTTTTTCATTAAAAAAATGATAGTATGGAGGCCAAGTGAGCCAATAAGGTCTCCACACAAATGAGACATATCCCAAAAAGTAAAAGAAACGACAATATACTCGACTTAGATAGACAGGTTCCCAACTTTATTGTGGAAAAAAGTTAACCAATAGAGCCCCACAAAACCTATTCCAGTAAGAACTATTTTTGTCTACTTGAGCAACATAGTTCTCGTGGATCACAACCAGCTTAAGCCCAATGCTTGGTTCACAGAATTAAGAAATTGGATAGACTGTGAATATGTAACAATTGATGGTAAATTAGAAGCATAAACAATTGTCTAAAGAAATGGCACAAAGAATACTTCACTCTTTCCGATGGATCAACATGAAACCAGAAGCATTGACCACAGATTCCTCTCGTCAACCATAAATATGACGATAAAACATGCATAACTTGAGAACTCACCCTCCCTTTAGGAAGCATGCCACGTACAGCATGCTCAATAATTCTTTCTGGAATTCTCTGCTGTAGCTGGTTAAATGTTTCCACCTTCATACCACCTGGTCTTCCTGAATGCCTCCTGTAGAGCTTTTGGGTCCTCTTCTTCCCCGATACAGCAACCTTTTCAGCATTCACCTTTACATACAAATACATAAAAAAATCTTAGAATTACCCTTATAACGATCCATAATATGTAAAATTAAAAAGCTTCAAGAAAACCAATTTCATCTTTTGGTGATTATTATTAGACCACCATGCGGTCAAATTATAAATATGCATAATAACATGAAGGCAGTAGCTTAGGGGCCTGATCAAAATAGCCAAGTAACATAAATCCAAAAAACAGATTTTTTGCACAAAGGTGCATCATAGCACAATAGACACCATGTCCCTGATATACAGAGATACAGACATGCACAATGGCATCTGGAGATGGAAACACACACAAAGATTCCTAAACATGCTATCAAGTAAAATCAGTCATGAGAGAGGAAAGCACATACCACAATTACAAAAGCCCCCATGTCCACACTAGGAGTATAGGTGGGCAAATTTTTTCCTCGGATATGTATGGCAATTGTAGAAGCCAGTCTTCCCAGAATTTTGTCCGTCGCATCAACAACGTACCATGGTTTATCTGTGTTCACATGATCTGCAGCCTTCGGATACCACGTGTTATTCCAGATGTCCTGAAAGCAAAAAACATAAGTTCAATTTATAGAAAAAAATGAGAATTATTAAGAGCAAGTAGCATATGTCCAAAGTGTCCGGACTTCAATGCTCAAAACAATCTTGCATCCATAATTTGCTTAAAGATTGTAGTCATTTATGGTATAAACAGGATTAAGCAAAGTGAACATCATTGCATTGGTCAATTAAACATGAAACAGATAAAAAAATAATTTTTAAGTTGAAAATGGTCAAAACAATCTTAGAGTAAATCAGCAAAATAGAGAATCATGAAATCCAGCTCCAGGCCACTCCATACACCAAAAACTATGATAATGTTCACCAAATAATATATTTATTTACCACCTCCAAAATTACTTTTAAAAAATGCCCATAATTGAAAATCAATGAAATGCAGTCCAGAATGGGTAAGAAACATGAACTACATTTCTGAAACTCCCAAACAATAGCTTCTCAATTGGACAGAAAACCTCATAAACTATCATAATTCATGTAGTCAACCTTCAACCAGGTGCTATAAAATCAAACAATTAGGGCTATGATTTGTTTTTTTCTTTTTTCCTTTGATAAAGAAAAGATATTGAACCCCACATTTTTCTTGTAAAAGAAATATTCAGATACACCACCAAGTTTTTCATCAATACCCCACATTTTCTCAGCAAGCAAACAGCAATAAACAAATACAAAAAGACGGAGGAAAGGAGAGAAGGGAAACGAACAATTACCGGACCATCAGCTTCATCCTCTTCGAACATCCACCGCTGGTTTTCCGGCACCAGAGAGAGATCCTGATCCTGGCACTTAATCAGAAAACTCTTCCGGTTATCAGCAGAAAACGTGGTAGGTACCTTTGGTTTTGAAAACGCTACTGAGAACCCAAGAAACGGGCTCCTCCTGCCTGCAACGGCACTGGTTTTGTTTAAGAAAAAAAATGATTTTGTTGAACAAGAAGAAGATGAAGACGTCGCGAAACCGACTGAAGAGGAAGCACAAACAACCGCCATTTCTCCTCGGTTCTTTTCTCTCTCGCTCTGGCTTTACTGTGTTCAGCTCTGTTTCGTTCTCGTTTAGTGCTGACTGGATAAGATGGATGGGCTCGCTGTGGCAGAAGTTTTGAGAGTGGCTGAAAATAAACTTTCATGACAGGGGTAAAACAGTAATTCGGTGACATTAATTGGGTTGGACCCGAATCCGATTGGAGATCCGAAAACAAGATCCACTTTCTCATCTTTCTGTCTGGTCTTCTTTGTCAACCAGGAGCTTAAACAACCAAAAAAATGGCACTTTCGGTACTGCTTTACATCGATCCTCGTCCAACTCTTTCTCTCCAGCCCCTACAACCATCCCTTTTTTCTTCACGACCCAGGAAGGCCCATATCCTTTACCGTAACCCTAACCCTAACCCCAAAACTTCCAAAATGTTACTCCAGAGAGCCAACGCGGTTCCACTGCAGGGAGCAGTATCGGAGGCGATGAACCTTATTCAATCTGTGCCGCCCACTTGGCAATCCGCCTTACTCAGTAACATCCTGATCTTCGTTTTGGGGTCCCCGATTCTGGTCTCTGGGTTATCTCTTTCCGGGATTGGCGCCGCTTTCTTGCTCGGTACTCTCACTTGGCGCGCTTTTGGATCGTCTGGTTTCCTTCTCGTTGCCTCTTATTTCGTCATTGTGAGTTTAAACTATACAATGCATGCGCCTATTTTGTGATGGAGATCAGTTCATCCTCAACTTGTTTGGTTTTAATATTGTTTGATGATCTTGTAACATGTTAGGGAACAGCAGCAACAAAGGTGAAAATGGCTCAGAAGGAAGCACAAGGAGTGGCTGAGAAGAGAAGAGGGAGGAGAGGGCCTGGTAGTGTAATTGGTTCCAGTGCTGCTGGTTGTGTTTGTGCTTTTCTTTCAATCTTTGGAATAGGAGGTCAGGCGCTTTCTCAGCTTTGGCTATTAGGGTTTGTTGCCAGTTTCTGCACTAAGTTGAGTGACACTGTTTCCAGTGAGATAGGCAAGGCATATGGCAAAACAACGTAAGTGGATGCATCTTAATCTAAACTGGAAGTTCATCATAATCACTTACTAGTGCTTAAAATGAATGGGGAATTTGAGACTAGTGGCTTGTTTTATGTATTTTTAGTGTCAATGTGGTGTTTTCTGTTAGAAAAGAATCATTTTGTGATGGAATCCTTAGGTTGTTTAGTTGGCTACTGTAGTTGAAGAAGACCATGAGAGGGTTACCCAAAAGCTTTGAAGCATGCTTCTATTTGAACTGGTAGCCAAACCCTATTGATATCAGAAGAACTGCAGCAACTATTTAAGTTTCATTTCATAAAGATAAAACAGGTATATGTTGTTTGTGTAATTACCTGTAATTAATCAATACTCAATTCATCCCTTAAAAGAGATGAAGTCATTATTGTTTACGAGTACCTCAAATTGCCTTCTTTATTTCACATTTTTCTGTAGATCCTTAAAGTTATCAGATTATGGAAGTGGGAAAATTTGGATAAACTGAAAGAATTAATAAGTGGAGTTAAAAGGATTGGTAACTTCTTACATTCTGGCAAGATAGTAACTTAAACTCTTAGATTTTTCTGTTGTATATTTTGTTTAAGTACCATGCCCTAGTGATCTTTTGTGCTTGGTGGGCAGTGTATCTACCCAGGTGCTTATTCTCATTGCAGTTTTCCACTTGTCATGCCCATGTATCCTACATTGTCTAATAAATCAGTTCCTGATGCATAATGAGCAGGTACTTGGTTACAAATTTTAAGGTAGTACCAAGAGGAACTGAAGGGGCTGTCAGTGTTGAAGGAACAATTGCTGGATTTTTGGCATCAGTTCTTCTTGCTAGTATTGCTTGTCTGATGGGCGAGGTATTCATGATTACATTTTCCAATTGTGTATTTCTATTAGTATACAGTGTAGATTTCTATTAGTATTTACTTCAAATTACTTCCCTTATTTAAGTTAACTTGCTTCCTTATCCTTAGAATAATAAAAGTTTTTTTTTCTTTTTACAAAAGAACAAGGAGCAAATTTTAGGGACCATGAGCTATGTCCTAAGTAATAACAATAAACCCTAAGCAAGTACATCCTGAGCAGGTTGAATTGACAAACGAGCTAGATCCTAGCCTCCTACGAGCAGAAGTTTTGTGGATGCAATAGATTTTTTAACTCAGAGAAAGCTCTTCGCCTTTTTGTGCATAAATTAAGCTTCATGTATATTTGTTTTCCATGGATTTATGAGAAATTTCACAAAAGAACGTTGGTTCTTCAATCTAACAGTTATTTTACGGAAGTGCTAAAAATTATTGTAGACATTGTGATCTAGATTAGTAGTTGGCATCCTTACATCTCAGTTTCAGTACCCATCAACAGATGACCATTTGAATATCTTGGTATTTATTAAAGATTGTTTTCTCTGTTTTGTTGTGAAACAGATAGATGCTCGTAAGGCAGTTATATGCGTAATAGCTTCTCAGATTGCTAATCTTGGTGAGAGCATAATAGGTGCTGCACTTCAGGATAAAGAAGGATTTCGATGGGTAGGCAACCATTTTGTTGGTGGCTTGGTCTTTGATATTTCTGTTAGATTGTGGTATTTCTTTGCCTTTTGCTTCCTCATTCTAAGCAACTGGGGGTGGAGAAGTGTATATTGGGTTGACCATTGCATATCAAGGGTGCTGGTAATGGGGGAGGAAGGAACCTTGAATTAAACTCATCATGCAAATCTCTGTTAAAACTTTTGTTGGTTTCACGTTGGCTTATTTGAGACATGCAACTAGTTCTGACCTCACAGAAGAAATTGACTGAGGCATGAGTATATGTTGATGCGGGGTTGATGCCTGCATACTTATCGCTGCCTCAAAATTTTGAGAGGAATGATGATTCATTACAGCATTGAACTCGTGCTTATAGAGTCTCTTGTATCTATCATCTCTGTTGGCTAACGAATTGATTTGCTGGTCTGATTAGTTTTTCAATGTGATAAATTCTGCTTCTTACTTACAAATCCACTATGCCATGCAGCTCACCAATGATGCTGTAAATGTCATCAACATATCTGTGGGAAGCATTTTAGCAGTCTTGATGCAAAAAGTTGCCCTTGGAAACTGAAGGATGCAGACCTAGTTCATGCTGCACGCTTTATCATGATCTCCACAAAAATGGATGACAAAGAATATTAGTTTTGAATTTTTCATAAAATTCATAACAGGCTTAAATTTGATCAATTCTTGGCTGACTGTTGTACTAATGAATTTTAATGTGGAGAAAAGGGGAAAAAATATATATCTTTTACTTTCTTGTCAATTCTTTTGTAAGTATATTCTAGTTATACTGCCTGTAAAAATGCACAGTACTTGTATTTTTACCTATACACGTTCTCAAATATTCATTGCCTAGTTTGGAAGTTAAAGACATTATGATCATACAAAGAAAATAAAGATGATTGTAACTTATCTTTACAGGCATGCTGCCAATGAAGATGTTTACCATGTAAACACAACAGAAAGTTGTGATCTTAAACTGATTAAACGAGGAGGTTAGAACATGAAGATGTCAAAGGAGTCTGTAATAAGCTATCTGCTGTAGCCGACAATTTTTGCTAATCTTTATTACAAGGAGACCAGTTTCCATACTTCATGCAACCCATGAAAAAACATGTGAACATCTTTAATGACATAACAATACAGATTAGTCATCAAATATCCTTGAAAATGGTTTTCCCAAATGTGGGTGCTCATAATTAATGCCATAAATAACTTCTTGTGACAGTTTCCTTCAATTATATCTCTGGGTTTATGCAGAGTTCTTCCAAACCTCATCCTGATTGAGTGTTACAGAAACTACTCTCAACAAATTGGAAGGGACCCATAAAAACCCAAACCCACAAAACAAATTTACTTCACCAGGCAAAGCAAACGGCCAAATTTGAGGAACCATAAGCACCTCGTTTTCAACGCCCTGCCAAACATGCACCCATAATCAAACCCTTCCACAATCCATTGCCAGAAAACCATGTCTTCTTCCTCCCAACAAATTTTCTTTACCACCTCTTCTGATGGACCCATCACTGCCTACGACGCCTCATCCACCACCGCCATTGCTCGTTTCATCACCAGCCGCTCTCCCCGCCGAGGCCTCGCCGTCGCCGGCAACAAAAGTAACACCTTTATTGCTGTCTCACATGTATCCTCAGCCAGTCCCTCTGGTTCTATCCACCTTTACAATTGGCATTCATCTACTTTTCTCCATAGCATTCCTCTCCCTGAACCTGTTGCTCCACTAGCAGCCACTTCTGATGGTTTCTTCTTGTTTGCCGGCGGACTCTCTGGTCATATCCATGTCCTTTCCATCCCTTCCGGAGACTTGCTCTCTTCATTTCCTGCCCACAAGAAGCCTGTATCTTGCCTCAACATCAGCCAAGATGGGTCTGTTCTGATTTCCGGCGGCGATGATGGCACCATTGCTATTCTCCCAATTTTCCAACTCGTTGAGATGTCGTCAGGTGATGAGAATCCTTCGAGTGATTTTATGTCGATGAAGTTTGTTGCTCATGATGATTCTGTGACACACATAATTTCCAGTATGTCAACTTTCGTATCTTCCTCAATGGATTCCACATGTAAGCTCTGGAGTCTTTTTAATGGAACCCATCTGCAGACTGTGAGTTTCCCATGTGGAATTCTGGGGTTGGATTTAGACCCAACAGAGACCCAATTCTATGCTGCTGGTTTTGATGGATCAATTTACAAAGGGTGGGTGAAATTTGGGAGAAAAGCAGAGAGAAGCCATGAATGGATCATGTTGGGTCAAAAACACAGCAGCACAGTGGTGTCAGTGGTGATGACTAATGAAGGGAAGAATATGGTGTCTGCATCAGAAGATGGTTCTCTGTTTGTTTGGGATATTGAATCAGGAGAAGTCATAAGGGTTCTTGGAAATGACATGGGTGGGATCAGTGACATGGTTATGGCTAACGGAAAAGCTCATGGGTTAAATATGGGGAAAGAGGGGAGCCATGATTTAGGGTTATCAGCTTTGGTGCTGAGCAGGAGATTGAGAGATTCATTGGAGATGGAGGAGGTGTTAATGGGGGCAGCAAAAGACAGGAGAAGAGCAATTGAGATGCTTGAATCTGCAATTACGATGTACCAGAAGCTCCTTGAACTGATTCTCAAAGAAGTCAAAGGGGGAAATTGCAGCAACACTGACAAGGAAAAAGACGAAAAAGACAAAGATGACATGTAAATTTCTCTTTACTGTAAGAAATCCAAACAGAGTTGTGCAAGAAAGTTATGCTCTTCGGCCTTTTTTTTATAAAAAATTTATGCCCTTCGCGTGGAAAGTGAAACTTCTTTTTTGGGCTTTTCAAAACCATAAGAAATAAATGGCCATATGTAGCATTCACCATCCAGAATAGTTTATTATGTCAATGAACTTCTTCTATAAATGATTGTTGGAGCTGGATAAGGTATTGATAAGTGAAAAATAATGTCAATGCAACATAACGCACTCTAGTGCCTTGATCTCATAGGTACATCTCTTGATGGCTTGTTGTAGACGAAGCAGTTAAGAATGAAAATTGGGCCAACTTGGATGTTATTTGTCATAATTTGAATGGAAAAAGGTTATCTATACAAGCATAAGGAGGATCCCATCTCCAATTGTGTTAGGGTTATAGAGACTTTAGCTCTACAATTTATATATTATTAAAAATTAACTAAATAATATAACGTGTATAAATTGATGATATGTGATATGATCATTGATACTGTTAGTAGTAACCGATAAAAATGGACTAATTCAAATAATTTTTAAAATTATATGAATTATTTTGACGCAAAATGTTACATACATATTAAATTGAACGAAAGAAGTATATGGACAAAAGATATGTATTTAAGTTATTATCTTTCTATTCAATGTCTTAAACTAATATTTGCAAGTTATAAAAAGCATTTAAATGATATTATCATATATATTTTTTTATAGAAAAAGACTAAGTCATATTTTTTAACTCATTATAATTACCTTAACTAAAGGAACTATGATATCATAAAATATTTATTTTATCTACAAATGTCATGATTCACTGAGATGATATCTAACTTTATCACTATAATTTTGCTAACACACTAATAATTTAAAATTTTAACTTTATCTGAATCATATAGGTAGATTATTTACTCTATTTCACCACCATCTATATTATTTACTTAAAATAATTTTAAAGCATGTAATAATAAAATATATAAAAGTTCAAATCCCTATCATGGATTTCGAGCATTTAGGCTAGCAATAATAATGTAAATAATAATGAAAGAGTTAAATATTACATTCCTTGCATGTTTACTTAGAATGCCCAAATAGACGCTAAAAGAATGTTCGAAACTAAAACGAAAATAACACTACAAAGTACTCAATAACTTTGATTTGCGATTGACAAAGTGGAAAGAGATGATTGCTTAGCTAGTCTCTTATTGTTCCAGGTCCAAATTTTGGTTGTTTTGATCTGAAATGATTAATAAGAAGCGGGTGAGATACGTTAACTCAGTAAGAACACTAAAAACCTTATCATCGACACAGTAATCAAAGAATTATAAAAAAATCATAAAACAACTGATAAAATAATTTTTTACTTGAAAATAAACCTGGTGCGATCGCACCCTTCCTTTTATAGAAATAATTTTATTTTCCTATGTTCTTACCAAACAACACTCATACACAACAATAAGGTATATTCAAGGACATAGTGAGAATATGATTAATTCTTTACCGTCCTACCCAAGCTAGGATTACTTACCATCACCATTTTTATTACATGTTGTCATTTTATTTTCATTACCGGTATCGCTGTGGGCTTATAGGGATCCCCGCTACACATGGGTACACAAACATTTCCTTTTGTAAATCACCGATCATCCTCGTATTCCATCTGGTAATGGGCGCCATAACCAAGAACTGTCTCAATACCCTGTCCGGTATGAGCATGATTAATTAACTCCCAACTCCGTCCAGTATAGGACTTCCCAGTCTTGTGAGACTGAGGATACATCCACTGTAGGGTTTATCCTATGTATCAAGTCTGTACATTCTCTCCCAGGATACCAGCAAGACCTTGATTTATATTCATGTTTACACATGCATTTAATAACATATAATCTTGCACTTTTCAATGGATTAATGGCATGTGAAATTCGTACCCTACTAAAACGAGAAGCATGTGAATCGTACTTTGTTACTCATCAAGGACCAAATTAAAATCTAGCCAAACGACGCAAGTGGAACGCATACTCCATGATTGGACCAACACTACTAATGAAAGTCATTATGTGACAAATAAATTTAAACACAAGGAATCTACAAAGTAAAATAATCATTCACAAGATAAATGCAATAAATAAAGTGAAATTCAGCAATTCGGTCCATATAATCAATGTGCTAATTTTTAACAGTCACACAAAATACATATAAGGACAAGATTAATAAACTAAATAAGAATAGAAAACTAAATAATACATAAATATAGGGAATGGAAATAACGATAAAATAACTGAAAAAAATAGGGAATAAATGTTCAAAAATTAAGGATGGGCGAAATAATTAGAACAATAAATAAGAGTTTATTAGCTCCATCGGCAACTTGGAAGATTGGATTTCACAACACGAATTAGATTTCAATTTAATCGAGTACACATGTATACATACATTCATAAATGTCTTTTTTATTTTATTTTATTTATTTATTTTTTTTTTTTTGTTCAGGCTTTGATTAAGTCGTTAGAAGGGAGGGATTAAGGTGTTCTTACCCTTGGGACGCCGGTGACGTCATTTCTTGCAGCCGTCGGTCGCGGTGGTACTCCTTACTCTCAGCTTCCACTGTTTCCTTCCTGTTTCCATTCTATTTTTTTATTTTTTTTTATGTGAATGGAAAACCAAATCGTCAGTATATACGGGAAGAGAAAGGGAACAAAGGAAGGAAAATGAGCTTACTAAAATTGGGTCGTGGCTTTCAATTGCAGACACTTGTTTTCCCATTCTCGACTACGATTTTTGTCAATCTAAGGCGAAAATGGTTAAAAAGGGGTCGGGAATAGATAAATAGGAGAAAAAAAAGAGAAAATCAAGCTTACCAACGTCGTCCTCGGCTTCTCTCTGGCATCCCGATCTTCTTATTCTCCGATTGACCTGGCAGATAGCATTTGGGAGGCTGATCTAATGAGAGGTTTAAATACCTATCGTCCTTTAATCAGGGCCATTTGTGCAGGTCCACGTGGAGCAACAATGGTCGTCCGATCGCACTTATTTTGAAAATGCATCTGAACCGTTTGGTTGGAGATACACGGGTCATTCGATCGAGCCTATTCAAGGAATTGATATGGGTCATTCGTGCGCGCGGGAGTGGCCCCGAGCCATTTGATCGACCTGGCATGCGGATTGCCAGTGTGGCTTCTCGCATGGAACCTGTGTCGGCGTGTCCGTCACGCTACGTACAACAATTCGCTGTGCTGCTAACTAGGCATCCACATTACCCGCTTCTTCTTTTTCGCGAATTGACCACTCTTTTCTAAATTTTTTTTAAAATAAGTCATCCCTTATTTTCATTTGGTCCTAATTTCTAAAATTGTTTTAAAAAGCGTTCAAAATAATATATCTAACAAAAATAATTAAAATTAAAATCTACACATTATTATTATTTAAAAAATTAAATTTTATCATTCCGAGTCTGATTTTTGGACTCAAGGATGTTACAAAATACAAGAATTTTATGAAAAAAATGAAAGAATATAAAATGTTCTAAATTAATTATTACAAGTATTAATCCATAATTATTGAAAGAATATAACAATATAAGCATAGCAAGATCTACGGCAGTAAAAGAATAGACGTGACCATAATTAATCAAATTAATAAAACTCGCATTTTACATTTTTATATTTTTATATTAAATTATATCAAATATTATATTATTTTTATTAAAAATTATTTCATAAAATTATACCAAATAACCAATCGAGGTAATAATTAACTTTTACAATACTAATAAATTGTTGACATGTCATGGTTGAAAAAAGAATAAGGTGATAAATGCCTTAAATTTGGGAGGGCTAATCCAAAAAAAAATTAAAAATTGATATAAATAATATTCGTGTCTTCTTTTGTATACAAATGATCTATATATATATATATATGTATATATAAATTGTTTACCTAATTTTACCAATTTTTTCTTAATAAATTCATACATTTATTAATTAGTGAGAAATATATATCAATTATTATAATACAATAAAAATAATCTCTAAATAATAACACATATAGGAATCAATTCAGTTTGAATTCACGACTTCTTATAAAAAAAAAAAAAGAGATGCAGGAACCATTCAAATAATTGATTTAGTTTATAAATAAAAGAAAAAAAACTCTCAACATGAATAACTTTTGTATTAAAAAAAAGAAAAGAATAAACAAAATATAAAAAAAAAGAACAATAATGAACTTTTTTTTTTTTAATAAATACATTATAGTAGTGATCAAATAGTCTTTACTATAGGTTTCTTGTAACATCTTGAGTCCAAAATTAGGCTCGGAATAGGAAATCTTAATTTTTTATGGATAATAATAATAATATATAAGTTCTTGTTTTTAATTATTTTTATTGTTTTATTTAAAAAATATATATTTTGGACGTCTTTGAAAATGAATTTTAGAAACTATGACCAAACTATAAATAAAGTAGGATATCTTTGAAAGAGAAATTTAAAAATAAGAGTCAAATCACAAAAAGAGAAAAACGGGCCATGTGGATGCCCAGTCAGTGGCACGATGAATCACCGCACGCCGCGTGGTGGATACGCTGACATGGGCTCCATGCAGGAAGCCACGATGGCAATCTACATGTCAGGCCGATTGTAGCGCCCGGGAAATTAAAGAAGAAGAAAAAAAAAACGCGCGCGCCACGTCAGCAGACCCAGTCAGCAGTCCTGGCCAACCAGGACCTGCCACGTGGCAAAACCACGTCGACCGGGGACGGGCCACGTTGGCGATCCGTGTGCGCGCGATCGAACGGTCCAGATTAAATCAAAATGGACGGCTGAGATCAAAAGGCAAAAGGATATAAATAAGACCCCCACACCAGACCCCAAACCCTAGCCGCCTGCCCTCGCCGGAGAAGACGAACTAGAAGCCGGCCACCGCCACCCGCCGCCGCACCGGAGGGATTTCCGACCACCGATCGAGGTAAATTTCATACTCCCGACTCGTTTTTCCACGCTGATTTCCCCAGTGGCTAAATCGGAGCCAAAATCCCAGCCAAACGGCCAGAAAACACGGCCGAAAGCCAGCAGCGCCGCCGCGCCCCTCCTCGGTTTTTGCCTCCGATGAGGCCCTTCCCGGCCTCTGTTTAATGCAATTTTTATATCACCGTGATCACCATTCTTTCCTCTACAGGTTGATCGGAGCCGAATCACCAAAACACGAACTTCACCGGAGAGCCACCGCACCCGAGAGCACCGCCGCCGGTAAGCTTCGGTTTTCCGTAAATTTTCGGCCCCCCGAGAGCCGTAGGGTTGTTTTATCGCAGGAACCAATGCGAGTGTGGCTGAATTCGGCCGGAAACGGCCGAAAACGGCCAACCCGAAGCGAACTGCCGCCGCAAGCGGCGGCGCCGTCGCCGGAGCACGGCGGAGCCGCCGTGACGGAGTTGCGATATTGGCCGAAAGGGGCCCTGGGCCTAATTTGGGATTTTTTAGAACACGTGCAGGTACCAGTAGTGCGTTTCAGTTCCCCGGAAAAAATTCAGGGAAAATTAGGGACAGCCTGCAAGCGCACTGTGAAGCCGTGTTCAGACCCTGAAACGAGTAAGGACCCCTCACCCTATTTTCTATCACGGTTTTAAAGTTCAATAAATGATAAAACGGTATTTCATGAATCAACGAATGTGTGAAATTGCTTAAGGTCGCTAATGGAGCCCGAGTCTAGTGTGTTTGTCGGTTAACTGTTATTTGGCCTGTTTTACAGTTTTAAATGCAGCATGAGGTTTGATGTTTTCATTTTATAGTTTCGTGTGCATATTTTTACTATTTTATTGATTATGGATTGAATGACTGGGATATTGATACTGTATGTTGTCTGTTTGGCATAAATTATCGTTTTGCTTGTTTGTATGTGGATTGATAATGCTGACTGAGGGAAAGAGAGAATGAAAGATTATGTAAATGGGTAATTGTATAATGTGGTCAGCCTGACTAGATATCCTGGGAGATGGTGGACGGACCGGGTCCGTAGGGAACCCTACCGGGATTGTGGTCTCCCATACCGGACGGGGTATGGAGATCTTATGTGTTTTGGCGCCCATACCGAACGGGGTATGGGGACGGCCCGTTTCACCCTCATATCGGACGGGGTAATGAGGTTTATAGTTTTGGCGCCCATACCGGACGGGGTATGGGGACGGCCCTGAAAAAATGATTTCAAGTGTGAAGGGTTAACGGGTAGCGGGACACCCCTATGGATCCCCAGGGATACTAGTGGGCTGGTAAATGAGGAAAATATGTTGTGTAACGATTGAATTACGAAAAGCTTGATAAGTATTATGTTATACAGTTTATATATATGATTTCATGATGATGATGATGTTATTGCTTTCGTATATTGTTTTATGAATTTCACCGAGGTAAGTGAATGGTAAAGGTTTTATTATTGATAAAAGGATTTGTTGTAAATTATGCTCCATTGGTCTTTTTGTGTTTTCTACACACCTTTACCTCCGTGACGGTGAGATATCGTGATGTCTTTACTGGGCTAGTGTTGCTCATTCCTTATTTAATCATTTCAGATCAAGAGGACATCGTTCCCGAGCCGGTTCCGCAGGAGGACGACGAAGGGGACGCCTAAAGACTCCATAGTCATATTCGTAGCTTTTACTTTCAAGTTTCTCCTTTAGGTAGTTTGATCTTTTATATTTTGTGAGCACGTTTTTGGTTTTAGTGTAAGGGATGTTATTCAAATTTTGACTTCGCTTCCGCATTTGATATTTTTAATATACATTCCATTTTAAATTTCCGGGGCTGTTACACCGATCGAACTGCTCGGGGCCACTACCGCGTGCACGAATGACCCAGATCAATTTTTCAAATAGGATTGATACAACGACCCACGTGTCTCCAATCGAATGGTCTGGATTTGTTTCTCAAATAGACACGATCAGACGGTCTTCATTGCGCCAGTGGACCCGCATGGACGACCCTGATTGAAGAATGAGAGATATTTAAACCTCTATTACCCGGCTCCCCAAACCCTAGCCAACACACCCACCGGAGAAGAAGAAGAAGGGTGGCTGGAAGGGGACTCAGTTGTTGGAGGAATGCCGGCGTCACCGTGCCGAAAACACCAAAAACACTCCGGTAAGCCAAATTTTCTTCCTGTTCTTCCCATTTCTCTGTCTTAGCCGCCTAACATGATTTCGATACAGGGTGACTGGGAGAAGCCGCAAATCGCGAGGGAGGAACGGTGAAGCTCGGTTGAGCTATTACACCGGAGGACCAAAACCACCGATAAGGCCCTATTTCTCCCCTCCTTTCGCCGAAAAACACCCCCTAACCATGATTTAAACAAATTTTTACCAAAAACCAACCAAAATTTGTTTGACTGAGAGGAAGAACCACCGGAGAAGGAGGACCAGATGGTGGAGCACGACAGCAGTGTCGCTGCACCGAATCCCCAACCCAACCTCCGGTGAGATTTTTGCTTTTTTTCCGTCATTCCTTGTGTATGTTCATGCTGTTTTGACGTACATTTTCAATCCTACCAGGAAAACCCAAAAAATTCAAGAACAAAAAACTATCAAGAACCGTGATAAAAATGTAGTGTCCTGAACACTGACCCAGTGTAAGAATCCCTCACATTTTCTCCTATTATGGTTAAATTAAAGCTAAATCAATAATAAATGGAGAATTATAAATAGTTTGGCGATCCTTTGATTAATTAAGTACATGTTGCTGATTATAATACCTGGGATCGAAAATCGACCTGAAAATTTTTTTTTATAAAAAAATTATATAAATAACTAATTCAATTTATTTTAATTTATTTTTATTGAATTTTTTGAGAAAATGGATTAGGGACGAAATTGAAAATAATTTTAAAAAAAATGGGCAAAATTTTGAATCAACTATAATAGCTCGGACCTTAAAGGAAATGAATTTATATTTTAAATGCATAAGCGAATATTAATGTTAGGGTTTACATTCCTTACACAGTAAATTGAAATACCCAATAGGGTTATGGGAATATCCCTTCTACGTTGATTCATAAAAAAACAAATATTAATTAAAAAAATAAATAAATAGATATCCTAGGGGTAACCTTCACTAACACTTGAATGGAGTCCGGAAGGTGAACTAATCACAACTCTCTTGTTGATTGGGATCTGGATCTTAGTCTTCTTGATCTTAAATGGTTAATAAAAATGTGAGCTACACTAGTGCAGTAAAAATATCACACTAATCACTAATATGGAAAACCAAATGTTGGTAAAAATCAGAAAATAACTAATTGAGCCATTACGTTAAGAAATACATTAAACTTTAAAACGTTATATATAATACTTATTGTTATGATTTTTTCCAAAATCAACCTATGAAGACAAATATTCAAATAACATTTTATCTTCATGCATAAGATCATCAATTCTTTCTTTTTAAACTATTTACTAGGATTTTTGGGGGTCCATAAGGATGTCCCTCTACTCGTGGACCCAGTATCAAGATTTGACAATTAACCTTGTCATTCCCATACCATGTCCGGTAATGGGCGCTAAAAACACCATTGCCTTGATAGCTCATTCGGTATGAGGGTGAATCATATATCCCAAAACTCTTCTGGTATGAGAATTCTCAGCCCCATTCGACTTAGGTAATGTCAACGGTAGGATTCCTTATATACCGGGTCTGTCTACCCTTTTCCAAGATACTCAGCAAGCTTTTATTTATATAGATTCTTATCATCCAAATAACCATCAACGCATACCCATATTTCATTTTATATTCATAGATTAATTCAAACGACACTCAAGCAAGCGATATAATTTAGCATAACCAAATAATCAAATAATTAAAATACCAAATAAACAATGCAGGAGAAACCGAATAACCAAATAATTGAAAAGACCACAAAAATTATCAATTTAAATACACACAATATAATAGTAAGTAATTTAGGCAGTATGAGAAAATAAACATGGAATCAGAATAAATGTGAACTAACCAGTTCCGACTCTACTAGTGACCTGCAATTATTTTGAGGATTTTTTTAATTTTTACAAAACACAAAATTATCCATCATTAAACCTCAATTTATCGTAACAAAGAATTATGTAAGAGATTCTTACCTAAATCAATGTTTCAAAATGCTATACTGTTTATTACGCCTCCTTATGGGTCTCGGATTTTTTGAATTTTTCCTACGGGAATCAAAATACACGTTACATTCCTAAAAATACCTCAAAATCTCAAAATCGGTGTTGAAAATTCTTTCTGGCCAATTTTAAGGTTCTGTCACGACGGCGTCAGCTCCACCATCCACAGTGGTGATTCGTCTCGACCTGGCCAATTTTGGCCAATTTTGGTCGGTTTAGCACGTATCCTTATAAAAAAAACACGTTAGGGGGCTTTGATTAGCCAAAACATTGAAAGAAACTGAACCTACCAATGGGGGGGTCTCTAGATGCGGCAACTTTGCTAATTCTCCTTCGCGGCTGGGGCTTCTTCTTCAGCTAACCTACACAAAAAAGGATGATGAACATAATAGTCGAATAATTGTGTGAAACAGAAAACGAGAAGGGGTTCATTGGAGGAATTTTAGGGTTTTGGCCAGACGACTTCGTTGGGCTTTACTGCAGTTTTCGGCTCACATGCCATCTCTTTTGCTCCGATATGACCTTAGGGAGACTCTGAATCGAATTATGAGTGGGAATGGGAAAATTTTATATTTTTTGGTGATCGACAGTGGCTTTGCTGCTATAGCGGCTGGGGGTTGATCTCCTTCTCCGGCATCTAGTTCTTCTTTTTCGACGAGGGCAGGTGCTGTTAGGGTTAGGTTCTATGAGACTCGATATTTAAATACCCATTTTGTGTTAATGTGGGAAGAGTCGTCCGATCATTGCCTGTTTAGGCCAATTGCGTGGTCCAATTTGGACCGTTCATCGCGATTGATCTTATTCGTCCGATTATGCCTAAAGAGGGAAGGCATCTTAGCCGTCCATGCGCACGGGACGTGATCAAGACCGTCAGATCACCAAGCACGAGGATCGCCTGTGTGGCACCGATGTCAACATGTTTTGCCACGCGGCGTGCTCTGGTTCGTCATGGCTGCTGACTGGACCATCATACGTGGCTAATTTTTTTTTTTTACAATTTAGCCTTTTTATAAAAAAAAATTCTTTCAAAAACACCTCACAGATTCAAAATTCTGCCCCTCAAAATTATTTTCAACTTTGTCCCTAATCCATTTTTTTTATAAAAAAATCAATAAAAACAAATCAAAATAAATTGAATTAATTATTTTTATAATTTCTTTATAATAAAAAAAAATTTCGGATCGATTTTCGATCTCAAGTATTACAACTCTCCATCCCTTAGGAAAAATTGGACTCTCAAATTTGTCGCACTCTCTCTCAGTCGAATAGTTGGAGGTACTGGGCTCTAAAGTCTGATTCCAGTTCCCAAGTAGCCTCTCCCTGCGTATGATTTTGCAATAGGACCTTGATGAAGGGAATTTTTTGGTTGCAAACTGCTCCACTCTTCCAGTCTATAATGCCTATCGGCACCTCCTCATAGGATAAATCCTCATAGAGTGAAAGGGGCTCATGGGACAAGATATGTGAGGGGTCCGACTTGTACTTGCGTAGCATAGACACGTGAAATATATTATGGACTCTGAAAAACTCTGGAGGTAGTGTCAGTCCGTAGGCAGATGTACCAATCATGTCTAAAAATTTAAATGACATAACGAACCGGGAATTTAATTTTCTCCTCTTGGCAAATTTACTGATTTTCTTGAAATGGGTGACCTTAAGAAACACCCAATCGCCTTTCTCAAATTCCAAATTCCTCCTCTGGGTGTCCGTATAACTTTTATCTCTGTTATAAGCTATCTGGATATTCTTCCTGATCTTAACTATCTTGGTAGTAGTATCCTCCACAAGATCCAAGCCAAACAATTTTCTATCACTCACCTATTCCCAACATATCAGCAACCTACAGGGTCGACCATATAATGCCTCATATGGGGTCATGCCAATGCTTACTTGATAGCTGTTATTGTAAGCAAACTCTATCAAAGGTAGGTGGTCATTTTAATGTCCTCCGAAATCTAGAACAGAAGCTTGGAGCATATTCTCTAGTGTGTGAATCGTCTTCTCTGATTGTCCATCAGTTTGAGGGTGGAATGCGGTGTTAAGGGATAGTTTTGTCTCTATGGTTTGCTGAAAAATAGACCAAAATCGAAAAGTGAACTTGGGATCTCTGTCAGATACTACTGTCACTGAAACTCCATATAACCTGACTATCTTCTAGATATATATTCTTGCTAGTTTGTCAAATAGGTTGGTCATCTTGATAGCCAAGAAGTGAGCGGACTTAGTGAGTCGGTCGACAATTACCTAGATAACATAATGTACTGAGTGTGTCTTAGGCAAACATGTCACGAAGTCCTTTATGATATATTTTCATTTCCACTCTGAGATTGGTAATGGCTGAAGTAGCCTACTTGGACATTGATGCTCTATCTTAACATGTTGACATACCAGACACTTGGAGACAAAGTTAGTTATCTCTTTTTTCATCTCGATCCACTAAAGCCGGGATCGCATACTTTGATATATTTTAGTACTTCTGGGATGTATAACAAACTTTGAGTTATGAGCCTCTGTCATGATAACCCTTTCCAGTTTACTATCATCTGGAACACACACTCTGTCATGAAATCTGAGCAACCTATCGACAGACACTCGAAATTCTGGATTTCCTCCTTGTTCTGCATCCTTCTTGAGAGCTGTTAGGGTGAAATTGGTTGATTGAGCTTCTTTTATTCTCTGAATCAATTCGAGTTGGACAGTTAGGTGGACCAAGTATGTAACTCTTTTCAAATCCTAAAGTCGTATCTGTTACATAGTCACTATTACCCTACTTCTAGAAACCATTAAATAAGCCAACATACCTGCATTTTTTCTGCTGAGCGCGTCGGCCACCACATTGCCCTTGCCCATGTGATACAAAATATTGTAATCGTAGCCCTTGAGGAGCTCTATCCAACACTTGTGATGTATTTTGAGATCCCTCTGAGTGAATATATACTTCAAACTCTTATGGTCAATATAAATCTCAAAAGTCTCTCCATACAAGTAGTGGTGCCAAGTCTTCAAGACTTGGATAATGGTGACAAGTTCTAAGTCGTGGGTGGGGTAATTCTTCTCATAACTCTTCAACTATCTGGATCCATAGGCTATGAATTTTTCATGTTGCATCAGAACACAACCTAACTCCAAGTATGAGGCATCACTATATACTGTATATCCACCTATCCCACTCGATAAAGCCAATACGAGTGTAGTAATCAACCACTTCTTGAGTTCTGTAAAACTCCTTTCGCAATCCTCATTCCATTCAAACTTAACATTCTTCTTTGTGAGCAAAGTCAAATGAGCAGATAGAGTAGAAAATCATTTCACAAACCTGCAGTAATAACCTGTTATTCTTATAAAGTTATGAATCTCCTTAATCAATGTTAATTTCTCCCAACCGAGTACTGTTTCAACTTTTTGGGATTCATTGATACTCACTACCTTGATATGATATGCCCTAAGAAGGTAGTATGCTCAAGTCAAAACCCACACTTGCTCAATTTTGCATCCAAATTCTTTTTTCTAAGAATCTGCAAAACCTGAGTAAGGTGATGAGTATGTTCTTTTCTGTTTTTTGAATATATTAGGATATCATCGATAAATACAATGATAAATTGATCTAGAAATTATCTGAAAATCCAGTTCATCAAGTTTATAAAAATGGCTGGTGTATTGGTTAGTTCAAATGCATGATCAGAAACTCATAATGCTCGTACCTAGTTTTGAAAGATGTCTTAGGAATGTCCTCTACCCTAATCTTTATCTGATGGTAACCTGAACACAAATCTATTTTAGAGAAGACCTAGACATCTGGCGATTGATCAAAAAAGTCATCAATTCTGGGGATGGAGTATTTATTCTTGATCGTGACTCTGTTCAATCATTTGTAGTCAATACATAATTTTAACATCTCATTTCTTTTTCTTATAAATGTGACTCCAGCACCCCTAGGAGATGCACTACGTCGGATGAATCCACTATCCTGCAATTCATTGATATGTTTTTTTAGCTCTTCCATCTCAATACGACTCATACGAGAAGGGGCAACCGAGATAGGCTGGGTGTCAGGCTGAAGATCTATGGTGAACTCAACTTCCCTATCCATTGACAGTCCGATTAGTTCATCAGAAAATACATCCAGAAAGTCTCGAACTACCGGAATCTCTTTAATGCAAACTTCTTTCTTAAATTTGCCTATGTGGAGAAGACAACCGAGTTAAAACTCTATGTAATAAGAAAATTTCTATAAGGGAATAATGTTCAAAACTTTTATTAACTTGTAAATAATTCCTCGTTAGGAGGGTTGAATACAAGTTTCTTGTGAAAATAATCTACGGTGGTGTGATACACCGCTAACGAGTTTATTCCCAAAATTATATCAAATTTTTATATCAATATCTATCAGGTCTACACTCATTTTTCTAATTGTTATGTCTATAATATAAGTTTTATATATAACCTCTCCTAGTAGTGTCCTACTTTCAAGAATAGACACAAATAACACAGAATCAAGTCTATCAGGTAATACATTCAAGTTTTGCACAAAAATATATAAAACAAATGAATGAAAAGTACCAGTATCAATCAAAACATATGCAAGGTGATCACATATAGTGTACGTATCATGTATCATGTTCGGGTTGGCTTCAGGATCTTGCTAGGTGAGGTTGTAAGATCTGTACTAGATAGAAGGTTTGGTCTGATTCTGATTTTGCGGACACTCTCTCGCGTAGTGTTGGGTACTCCCATATATGTGGTAGGTATTGTTGAGACGATAGTAGGGTCGGTTCCATAATCTTTACTACAATGATGGCAAGTCCTACAACGCCCTGCTGCTAGAGCCTAAAGAAGAGCCTGAGTCACTGGCATGGGCCTCTTGTTCTGCTGAACTAGTACAGTGGGTACTAGTCTGTAGTGTGAGACCAGGGGTTTGAAATTTTCCACAACTGGAGAGAAGGTACGAAAGTTTCTCTCTACTAGGTGTGCCTTGGCTAGGATGACTGAGTAGGGGTTGAGCTCAAATATGTAAAACTACTGTCTGATCTCAGGACGGAGGCCCCATTCGAACTTTTTTACCTTCCTGCCTTCATTCATCATACTCTCAGGGGAATACCAACCCAACTATAAGAACTTTCTGGCATACTCTGATACAGTCATATCACCCTGCATTAGGTATGCAAACTCCATTTCCTTCAAATGTCAAAAGTGCTCTGAGAGGTACTCTGCATTGAAGGCCATCAGGAACTTGTTTCAAGTGACTAAAACGAGAAGGGTGGCTTGTTTGAGCTCCCACCAATGACATGCCTCTCCTACAAGCATGTAGGTGGCAAGTACAACTTTTTGTTCAGGAACCACCATAAGAGTTGCGAATGTCTTCTTTGTCTCAACTAACTAATACTCTACCTCTTCAAAAGAGGATGTCCCTACAAAGGTAGATGGGTTTAGTCCTTTGTACCTTTCAATGTAGTCTGAGTCCATCATGGGTGGAACTAGGTCCCGAAGAGGGATTGGATTATGCGGTGGAGGGACTGGGTGGTCTTGTAGCGGTGTCGGATGATACAGTGGAGGCATCAAATTGTACTGTGCCAATACCGGATGATACTGTTGAGGTACTAGATTGTACTGTGGTAGTGCTTGATGATACAGTTGAGGAGCAGGGTTGTACCGAGGTGGCTCCGGATCTTTCTGCTGCAAGGGAGGCTCAAATTATGGTAATAAGGGAGGTTCAGGCTGCTTTCTCCTTTCCTCTCGGACCTATTGGGTAGAGATAAGTCTCTCCAGCATCTCAAAGAGTCGGTCAATATCCTCTCGAAGCGAACCATCTCGGGCTGCTCGATTTAGCAGGGGTCTTCCTCTCCTCATATCTTTGTACCTATATTTCATAAGGAAAAGTTGAGCGATAGTTTGTATTTGGTGTTTTTAAATCTTTTTGTAAGGAATGGTTTCGGAGAATGCGGCTTTGATACCAACTATAATAGTTCGATCTTTAAAGGGAATGAATTTATATTTTAAATGCATAAGCGAATAATAATGTTAGGATTTACATTCCTTACACAGTAACTTAAAATGTCCAATAGGGTTACGGAAATGTCCCTTCTATGTTGGTTCATAAAAAGACAAACGATAATTAAAATAAATAAATAAATAGATATCTTAGAGGTAACCTTCACTAGAACTTAAAGGGAGTCCAGGAGGTAAACTACTAATAAATCTCTTGCTAATCGAAATCTAGATTTTGGCATTCTTGATCTGAAATTGTTAATAAAAGGGTAAACTACACTAACTCAGTAAGAATATCACACTAATCACTGATACAAAAAATTGAAAGTTGATAAAAATTAGAAAAAAAACTAATGGAGCCCTTGCGTTAATAAATACATTTAATTTTAAAAATTATATTCGATACTTACCGTTATAGTTTTTTTCCAAAATCAACCTATGAAGACAAATATCCAAATAATATTTCATTTTCATGCATAAGATCAAAAATTCTTCTTTTTTAAGCTACTTACTAGGACCCTTGGGGGTCCATAGGGATATCCCTCTACTCTGGATCCAGTATCAAGATTTGACAATTAACCTGGTCCCATGCCCCGTTCGGTAATGGGCGTCAAAAACACCATCACCTCAATACCCCGTCCGGTATGAGGATGAATATCCTTTCGATATGAGACTTCTCAGCCCTGTCTGACTGAAGTAATGTCCACGGTAGGATTTCCCATATACTGGGTCCGTGTACCTTTTCCCAGGATACCTAACAAGCTTTCATTTATATAGATTATTATCACCCATATAACTACTAATGCATACTAACATCTTATTTCATATTCACATATTAATTCAAACGGCACTCAAGTAAGCGATATAGTTTAGCATAGTCGAATAACCAAATAACCAGAATACTGAATAAATAATGCAGGAGAAACTAAATAACTCAATAATCGAGAAGACCATAAAATTATCAATTTAAATACGTATAATATAATAATAAGCAATTTAGGCAGTAGGAAAAAATAAACAGGGAATCAGGACAAATATGAAATAACCAGTTTTGACAACACTAGTGACTATTTTTAAAACTTTTTTAATTTTTACAAAACACGAAATTATCCATAATTAAGTCTCAACTTATCGTAATAGAGAATATGATGAGAAATCTTTACCTGAATCGATGTTTCGAAATATTGTACTATGCCTCTTAATGGGTCTTAGGTTTCTTGAATTTTTCTTATGGGAATCAAAATACTCACCCATTCTTAAAAATACCCCCAAAATCCAAAATCAGTGTTGTTTTCTGGCAAATTTTAGTGTTCTGGCACGGTAGCGCCACCTGCTCCGGCGCCGGCTCTGCCGCTCACAGAAAAGGATGGTGGGGTTTCTTCTTTGGCTAACCTGCACAGAAAATGATGGTGAACACAATGATCGGAAAAAAGTGTGAAACAGAAAACGGGAAGGGGCTCATCAAAGGGGTTTTATGGTTTTGGCCGTGGCGGCTCCGTCGGGCTTTGCCCGCGATTTTTGGCTCACCCACCATTTGTTTTGCTCCGATATAGGGAGACTTAGAATCGAATTCCAAGTGAGAAGCAAATTTTTTTACCTTTTTTTTATTGTTGGCAATGGCTCCTGTGCGGTGGCGGTCAGGGGTCAGTCTCCTTCTCGGGTGTCTGGTTCTTCTTCTCCGGCGAGGACTGGTGTAACTAGGTTTAGGGTTCCCTAAGATACGATGTTTAAATTCCTATTCCGTGTTGATCTGGGTCGTCCGTTTCGCGTTGACGTAGAGCGATGAGAGTCGTCCGATCGTTGCCTATTTAAGCCGATTGCATGGTCGAATTTGAATCGTTCATCGCGATTGATTTTGTCCTTTCGATTATGCCTGAAGAGAAAATGCATCTGATTCATCCGTGTGCGTGGGATGTGATCGGGACCGTCGGATCACCAGGCACGTGGATCGCCCGCGTGTCACCAATATCAACATGTTTTGCCATACGGTGTGCTCTGGTTCGTCGTGGCTACTTATTAGACTGTCCAACATGGCTGACTTTTTTTTTGCAATTTAACCTCTTGTTTTCAATTTTTCTTTCAAACATACTTCCCTGATTCAAAATTTCGCCTATTTGTTTCAAAATTATTTTTAATTTTAGTCCCTAATCTTTTTTTCTTAAAAACTTTAATAAAAATAAATTGAATTAATTATTTATATAATTTTTTTATAATAAAAAAATTTGGGTCAATTTTCAGTCTCAAGTATTACAATGAAGCTAATAACTAGTCAGTCTATGTTCTTCTCTAGTTATTGTGTTGCCTATATGCTATTTTGCCCCATTTTTTATATGATTTTATTTGCTTATTTACATTTCACTTTAATTGGTTTTAATTGTGCTTCAGTTTCACTTCCTGCTTGTTAAAAAATCTCATCTTGAGTTTAGTGTCTCATTTTATTGTTATGATTATAGCATCGTACGTTTAACGGTCCCGGAAATTTAAATATGAAATATGTGTATTAAAAATGTCAAATGCGGAAGCGTGCGCCTACAGGATATCCCTAATTTTTCCTGAATTTTTTTGGGGAACTGAAACGCACTACTGGTACCTGCACGTGTCCCAAAAATCCCAAATTAGACCTATGGCCCCTTTTCGACCAATATCGCAATTCCGGCATGGCGCCGCCGCCGCCACTTGCGTCGGTGATTCGCCTCGGGTTGGCCGTTTTCGGCCGAATTCGGCCACGCTTGCATCGGTCCCTGTGATAGAACAACCCTAGGGCCCTCGGTGGGCCGAAAAATTACGAAAAACCAAAACTTACTGGCGGCGGTGCTCTCGGGTGCGGCGGCTCCTCCGGCATGAGTCGTGTTTTGATGTTTGGCTCCGATCAACCTGTAGAGAAAAGAACGGTGATCACAGTGCTATAAAATTTGCATCAAACAGAGGCCGGGATGGCCTCATTGGAGACAAAAACTGAGGAGGGGCGCGGCGGTGCCGCTGGGTTTCGGCTGAGTTTTCTGGCCGTTTGGCCGGTGGTTTGGCTCCGGTTTGGCCATAGGCGAACTCAGCGTCGAAAAACGAGCAAGGGGGGAAAAAATTATCTCGATCGGCGGTCGGAAACTTCCCCGGTGTGGCGGCGGGTGGCGACGGTCGGCTCCTCCGGCGTTTGGTTCTTCTTCTCCGATGAGCACTGGCGGCTAGGGTTTCTTTGGTCAGGTGTGGGTGGGGGTATTTATACCCTTTGCCTTTTAATCTCGACCGTCCATCAAGATTGAATCTGGACCGTTCGATCGCGATTTAATTGGGATTAAATTTGGGCCGTTCATCGCGATGTAATCTAGGCCGTCCGTGCCTGATTGAATCTGGGTCGTCCGTGTGCGTGAATATGGGTCGTCCGTGCGCACGTTTGATCTGGGCCGTCTGTGTGCGCGGGAACGGATTTGGGACGTCCGATCGCGCGCGCGCGGATCGCCCACGTGGCCCGTTCCCTGGTCAGCGTTGCCTTGCCACGCGGCACATTCTGGTTGGTCGGGACTGCTGACCGGGCCGCTGACGTGGCTACTGACGTGGTGCTGACGTGGCACAACTTTTTTAAATTATGTTTTGACCCCCAGTTTTCGATTTTTTTTTTTCAAAAACACCCCTAGAATCTAAATTTTCACCCCTTTTTCCTAAAATCAATTTCAATTTAATCCAAATAATATTTTTACCCAATTTTATCATTATTTTTATTTTTATTTTCATTGAATTAAATTAAATTAAATTAAATAAAAAAATCAAATAAATAAATAAAAATAAAGATAAATAAAATTTTTATTTTTTTTATTTTTTTTATTTTTTGTGTTACAACTCTCCTCCCTTAAAGAAATTTGGTCCCCCAAATTTGCCTCTTGCTCTTGGTCGAACAAATGGGGATACTAGGCTCTAAATTCTAATTCTAGCTCCCAAGTAGCCTCCCTGGGCGTGTGGTTTTGCCACGCGACCTTTACAAATGATATTTCTCGGTTGCGGAGTATTCTGCTGTTTCGGTCCGTGATACCGACCGGCACTTCTTCATAAGACAAGTCCTCTTGGAGTGGAAGCGGTTCATGAGCCAAGACATGAGAAGGGTCCGGGTTGTACTTACGTAGCATGGATACGTGGAACACGTTGTGGACTCTGGAGAGCTCTGGAGGCAGTGCTAGTCTGTAGGCAGCAGTACCAATCCTGTTTAAGATTTCGAAGGGTCCAATATACCGAGGGTTTAATTTTCCCCTCCTGTCAAACCTACTAATTCTCTTTAAATGAGTGACCTTAAGAAACACCCGGTCGCCTTTCTCAAACGCTAGGTCTCTCCTCCGGGTATCTGCATAACTCTTCTGCCTACTCTGAGCTGTCTGAATGTTGTTCTTGATTTTAACTATCTTAGACGTGGTCTTCTCTACCAACTCCGGGCCGAACAATCTTCTATCGCCCACCTCCTCCCAGCAAATCGGTGATCTGCACGGGCACCCATATAAAGCCTCATATGGAGCCATGCCGATACTTGCTTGGTAGCTATTGTTGTAGGCAAACTCTATCAGGGGCAGATGGTCATCTCAATGGCCCCCGGAGTCAATGACACAAGCTCGGAGCATATCCTCAAGCGTACGAATTGTCCTTTCTAATTGTCCATCAGTCTGGGGATGGAAAGCAGTACTAAGAGATAGCTTTGTTCCCATAGCTTGCTGGAAGCTACTCCAAAACCAAGAAGTGAACCTGGGATCCCTGTCGGACACTACTGTCACTGGAACCCCATGCAATCTGACTATCTCCCGGATATACATCCTTGCCAACTTGTCCAATGAATTGGTCATCCTGATGGCTAGGAAGTGGGAAGACTTAGTAAGTCGGTCAATGATTACCCATATGGCATCGTGTCCTGAACGCGCCTTGGGTAGCCAAGATACGAAGTCCATGGTGATATGTTCCCACTTCCACTCCGAGATTGGTAAAGGCTGAAGTAACCCACCTGGGCGCTGATGCTCTGCCTTGACCTGCTGACATACCAAATATTTAGATACAAAGTCGGCTATGTCTCTCTTCATCCCATGCCACCAAAACCGGGGTCGCATGCTTTGGTACATTTTGGTGCTTCCTGGATGCATGGCAAACTTCGAGCTATGGGACTCCGTCATGATGTCCCTTTTTAACTCACTGTCATCTGGGACACACACTCTGTCTTGGAAACGAAGTAGTCCATCGGCAGATATTCAGAATTCTGAACTCTCTCCCTCTTCTGCATCCTTCTTGCGGGCTACCAGGGCGGGGTCAACTGTTTGGGCTTCCCTTATTCTCTGAATTAACTCGGGCTGGACTGTCAGGCGGCCCAAACATGTGACTTTCATCAGATCATGAAGTCGAACCTGTTGTGTGGCCCCAATTGGTCTGCATTCTGAAACCATCAAATGGGCTAAGATACCTGCACTTTTCCTGCTGAGGGCATCTGCTACCACGTTGCCCTTACCCGGATGGTATAAGATGTCACAATCATAGTCCTTAAGGAGTTCCATCCACCTTCTCTGACGCATGTTGAGATCCTTCTGAGTGAATATGTGTTTCAAACTCTTGTGATCGGTATAGATCTGAAAGGTCTCTCCATACAAATAATGGCGCCAAGTTTTCAAGGCATGAATGATTGCGGCAAGTTCCAAGTCATGGGTGGGATAGTTCTTCTCATGATTCTTTAACTGTCTGGACCCGTATGCTATAACCTTTCCATGCTGCATCAGGACACAACTCAGGCCCAGATAGGAGGCATCACTATAAACTGTATATCCTCCCGATCCACTCGGTAAGGCTAGCACGGGTGCAGTGGTCAGCCGCTTCTTTAATTCTGAAAAACTTCTTTCGCAGTCTTCATTCCACTCAAACTTGGCATTCTTCTTTGTGAGTCGGGTTAGAGGAGCTGCTAGACTGGAGAATCCTTCAACAAACCTGCGGTAATAACCTGTCATTCCTAGGAAGCTACGGATTTCCTTAACTGATGTCAGCTTTTCCCAACCAAGTACCGCTTCAACCTTTTCAGGATTCACTGATACCCCTTCCTTCGATATGATGTGTCCTAGGAAGGCAGTCTGCTCAAGCCAGAATCCACACTTACTCAACTTCGCATATAGCCTCTTGTTTCTAAGGACCTGCAAAACTTGGGCCAAATGGTGAGCATGTTCTTCTCTGCTTTTTGAGTAGACTAAGATATCATCGATGAACACGATGATAAATTGATCCAAGAACTCTCTGAAGAACCTGTTCATCAGATCCATAAAGATTGCCGGGGCATTGGTTAGCTCGAATGGCATGACCAGGAATTCATAGTGTCCGTACCTGGTCCGTAAGGCCGTCTTGGAGATGTCTTCTACTCTTATCATTACCTGGTGGTAACCTAATCGTAGGTCTATTTTAGAGAAGACTTGTGCACCCTGCAGCTGATCGAAGAGGTCATCAATCTGGGGGAGGGGATACTTGTTTTTTATCGTGACCTTGTTCAATCCTCTGTAATCAATGCACAGTCTCAACGTTCCATCTCCCTTCCTTGCAAAAGTGACTCCGGCACCCCAAGGGGACACACTGTGTCTAATAAAACCACTGTTTTGCAATTCAGTGATCTGTTTCCTCACATCTTCCATCTCAATGCGGCTCATGCGGTAAGGAGCAACCGAAATGGGCTGGGTACCTGGCTGTAGGTCTATAGTGAACTCGACTTCTCTGTCCACTGGCAGACTGGGCAGTTCGTCCAGAAACACATCTGGGAAGTCTCGGACTACAGGAATCTCTTGAATACAAATTTCCTTCTTGGGCTTGCCTAGTCAGAGAAAACAACAAGATTAAGGCACTAGAAGTTAAGAAAACTTGCCATCAAGGAATACGTACTGAATAATTTTATTAATTTGTAAATGGCTTCTCGTTAGGAGGATTAAATACAACTTTCTTGTTAAAGCAATCTATGGTGGCGTAATACGCCGCTAGCCAATCCATTCCTAAGATTACATCAAAATCCCCCGTGTCTAACCCTATCAGGTCTACACTCAGTTTCCTATTTGCTATCTCCACGGCACAAGCCCTATAGATAGCTTCCCCTAGTAGTGTTTCACCCCCAGCAGTAGACACAAATAACAGTGATTCAAGTTTATCAGATGATACATTAATTTTAGAAGCAAAAGCATGTGAAACAAAAGAGTGCGATGCACCAGTGTCAAATAAAACATGAGCAATATGGTCACAGATAGTATACATACCCTGTACCACATCCGGGTCGGCGTCAGCATCCTGCTGGGTAAGGTTGTACGCTCTGCCCTGGATAGGAGGCCTCCTTTGATTCTGGTTCCTCGGGCATTCTCTGGCATAATGCTAGGCACTGCCACAAATGCGACAAGTGTTGTTGAGGCAGTAGCAGGGTTGGTCCCCGTGATCTTTGCCACAGTGTTGACAGATCTTCCCACGTGCTGCCCCTGGAGCCTGAGGAAGGGCCTGGATGGCTGGTCTGGGCCTCTTGTTTGGTTGGGCAGGCACCGTGGGTGCTGGCCTGCAAAACGGAGCTGAGGGTCGGGAACTCCCTCCTGGCTGAGGACGGGTGCTGAAGCTTCTTTCCACGATCTGTGCCTTTGCTAGGACTGCTGAATATGTCTTGAGCTCCAGTACTACCAAGTGTTGCCTGATCTCTGGGCGGAGACCCGACTGAAATCTCCTGGCCTTTCGGCCCTCATCTATCAATGTCTCCGGGGAGTATCAGCCCAGCTCGAGGAATTGACAAGCATACTCTGATACTGTCGTGTTTCCCTGAACCAGTTGAACAAACTCTGTTTCCTTTATGTGTCGGATGTGCTCAGGGAGATATTCCGCATGGAAGGCCGTTAGGAACTGCTCCCAAGTGACTGATGTAGGCAAGGTGGCCTGCTTAAGCTCCCACCAACGTCCTGTTTTCCCTACCAGCATGAAGGAAGCAAGGGCAGCTCTCTGCTCAGGGACTACTCCCAAGATCCTGAAAGCTCTCTCAGTCTCCGCTAGCCAGTACTGGGCTTCTTCAAAAGAGGATCCCCCTGCAAAGGTGGAGGGGTTCAGTCTCCTGTACCTCTCTATGTAGCCCGGGTCGATCAAGGAATGAGCGGAGTCCCGTGGAGGAGGGACTAGACCCGGCTGGGGATAGACTGTGGGGCCCTGTGGTGGCACCTGCTGAAATGGTGGGGGCACCGGATTGTACTGTGGCGGTGCCGGGCAGTACGGTGGCTGGGGCACCGGTTCATACTGCGGCGGTGGTGCCGGGTGGTACTGTGGTAGAGCAGGCTCGTGCCTGGGTGGCTCGGGATCCACTTGCTGTAGCGGTGGCTCAACCCGTGGTAGTGGGGGAGGTTCGGGTAACTCCCTTCTCTCCTCTCGACCTTGCTGGGCGGCCATGATCATTTCCAGTATCTCAAATATTCTGTCCACATCTTCCTGAATGGAATCATCCCGGGCTGCTCGGTTTAGTGGGGGTCTTCCTCTCCTCATTTCTCTGCACCTGTATTTCATAAGGAATGGTTGAGTAACGGTTTATCGGTAAATACTTCTCTAAGCATTATTGTGTAAGGGATGGGTCCGGGAAACGCAGCTCTGATACCAACTTTAACGGCCCCAGAAATTTAAATATGAAATATGTGTATTAAAAATGTCAAATGCGGAAGTGTAATAAAAATTTTGATTAACATCCATTATACAAAATCAAAAACGTGCTCAAAATATAAAAGAACAAACTAACTAAAAGAGATATTCGAAAATAAGAACTATAAATATAACTACGGAGTCTTTAGGCGTCCCCTTCGTCGTCTTCCTGCGGAACGGGCTCGGGAACAATGTCTTCCTGATCTGAAATGGTTAAATAAGGAATGAGCTACACCAGCCCAGTAAAGACATCACACTGTCTCACTGCCACGGAGGTAAAGGTGGGTAGAAAACACAAAAAGACCAATGGAGCATAATTTATAACAAATTCTTTTATCAGTAATAAAATCCTTTACTGTCCACTTACCTCGGTGAGATCCATAAAGCAACATATGAAAGCAATAACATTATCACCATTATGAAATCATATGAACTGTATAACATAATACTTACCACGCCTTTGCATTTCAATCATTAAACAACACATTTTCCTCATTTACCAGCCTACTAGTATCCATGGGGATCCATAGGGGTCCCGCTACCCGTGAACCCTTAACATTTATAACCTGATTCCAGAGCCGTCCCCATACCCCGTCCGGTATGGGCACCAAAACCATGAACCTCAATACCCCGTCCGGTATGAGGGTGAAACGGGCCGTCCCCATACCCCGTCCGGTATGGGCGCCAAAACACAGAAGGTCTCCATACCCCGTCCGGTATGAGAGACCACGTTCCCGGTAGGGTTCCCTACGGACCCGGTCCGTCCACCATCTCCCAGGATATCTAGTCAGGCTGTCCACATTATCCATTTATCAATTCACGTAACCTTTTATTCCTTTTTTCCTCAGTCACCATCATCAAATCACACACAAACATGCAAACTAGTAGTTTATGCCAAACAAGACAACACACAACATCGGGTTCTCAGTCATTCAACCCATAATCAATAAAACAATGATATATGCACACGAAACTATGAAATGAAAATATCAGACATCATACTGCATTTAAAACTATAAAATAGAACAAACAACAACTGATCGACAAATACACCAGACTCGGGCTCCATTAGCGATCTTAAACAATTTCACACATCTATTGATTCATGAAATACCGTTTTATCATTTATTGAACTTTAATACCATGATAGGAAATAGGGTGAGGGGTCCTTACTTGTTTCAGGATCTGAATACGGCTCTACAGTGTGCCTACAGGCTGTCCCTAATTTTTCCTGAATTTTTTCCAGGGAACTGAAACGCACTACTGGTACCTGCACGTGTCCCAAAAATCCCAAATTAGACCTAGGGCCCCTTTTCGGCCAATATCGCAATTCCACCACGGCGGCTCCGCCGTGTTCCGGCGCAAACGGCGGCGATTCACCTCGAGTTGGCCGTTTTCGGCCGAATTCGGCCACGCTTGCATCGGTCCCTGCGATAGAACAACCCTAGGGCCCTCGGTGGGCCGAAAAATTACGAAAAATCGAAACTTACCGGTGGCGGTGCTCTCGGGTGCGGCAGCTCCTCCGGCGTGAGTCGTGTTTTGATGTTTGGCTCCGATTAACCTGTAGAGAAAAGAACGGTGATCACAGTGGTATAAAATTTACATCAAACGGAGGCCGGGAAGGGCCTCATCGGAGGCAAAAATCGAGGAGGGGCGCGGCGGCGTTGCTGGGTTTCAGCTGAGTTTTTCAGCTGTTTGGCCGGTGGTTTGGCTCTGGTTTGGCCATAGGCGGACTCAGCATCGAAAAACGAGCAAGGGGGAGAAAAATTACCTTGATCGGCGGTCGGAAACTTCCCCGGTGCAGCGGCGGGAGGCGGCGGCCGGCTCCTCCGGCGTCTGGTTCTTCTTCTCCGGTGAGCACTGGCGGCTAGGGTTTCTTTGGTCAGGTGTGGGTGGGGGTATTTATACCCTTTGCCTTTTAATCTCGACCGTCCATCAAGATTGAATCTGGGTCGTTCGATCGCGATTTAATTGAGATTAAATCTGGGCCGTTCATCGCGATGTAATCTGGGCCATCCATGCGCGTGAATCTGGGCCGTCCGTGCGCACGTTTGATCTGGGCCGTCCGTGCGCACGTTTGATCTGGGCCGTCCGTGTGCGCGGGAACGGATCTGGGACGTCCGATCGCGCGCACGCGGATCACCCACGTAGCCCGTTCCCTGGTCAGCGTTGTCTTGCCACGCGGCGCGTTCTGGTTGGCCGGGTTGCTGACCGGGCCGCTAACGTGGCTGCTGACGTGGTGCTGACGTGGCACAACTTTTCTAAATTATGTTTTGACCCCCGATTTCCGATTTTCTTTTCAAAAACACCCCCATAATCTAAATTTTCACCCTTTTTTCCCAAAATCAATTTCAATTTAATCCAAATAATATTTTTACCCAATTTTATCATTATTATTATTTTTATTTTCATTGAATTAAATTAAATTAAATTAAATTAAATAAAAAATCAAATAAATAAATAAAAATAAAAATAAATAAAATTTTTATTTATTTATTTATTATTATTATTTTTTTTTTTGGTGTTACAGTATGTGTTTTATCCTCCTGTGACAGTTTAATCCACTCTCATTTAATGCTTTATTTCTTTACCGATTTCTAGCATGAATTTCGCCCTTTTAAATTGTGGGGTATGGGTTGCATAGAAGAAAATGTAGGCATAAATTAATGATGTTAAATGAAATGGCTTCTCAGATGTCATGTAAAAGAGTGTACAAACTTGGTACATAGAGTGAACCCTACTGTTGACGTTACCCTCAGCCGTACGGGACTGGGAACTTCGATACCGGGGAGTTTATAAGTGTTGTTCATACCGGACAGGATATTAATGCGATTTTTAGTTGTGACACACATTACCGGACGGGGTATGGGGACAGTCGATCTGATTATAAAGAAAGTGTATGTATTCACATGTAGTGAGAATCCTTATGGACCCTCTGCGACACCAATAGGGAAAGGTAAAATGATAGAGTAGTGATGGACATAGTAAGAAATTTGACTTGGGAAAGATATGAAAAGTCAAATATTATATGTCTATTGAAATGTATACTATTATATTGTGTAGCGCCCGGACCGAAAAAGAAAAAAAAAAGCCACGTCGGCAGCCACGTCAGCAGTCCCGGCCAACCGGGGCCTGCCACGTGGCAAGACCACGTCGCTCCTGAACGGGCCACGTTGATTTTCATCTTAATATATGACATTTGAAAAGTTACAGGTTATGAAAGAAAATACTAATATTTTTAGTGAAACGAGTAATGAATGCACTAGCATCAGGTTTTATTAAAAGTGTGCTCCATTAGTCGTTTTATATTTTCTACAACCTTTTGATTTTCTATACAAGTGGTAAGGCGTTGATATTTTTGTTGAATTAATGTAGCTCACCCCTTTTCTTATTAATAATTTTATATTATGACGATTAAGATCCAGATCCTGAATAGTAAGAGACTAGTTAAAGAATTACTTCGTCCGCTTTGTCAATTTTGAGTAGAGGTTAATCATATTTATTGTTAATATTTTTTTTCGTTTAAGGTTCAAAGTATTCCCGTAGCTCCTATTCGGGCATTTAAGTAAACGTGTAATGAATGTAATCTTTAAACTCGCTAAATAAAAATTTTCAGTATTAATTATTTTATTATTACTTAATTATACGTTCAAAATATTGAATAGTAGTTTAGACTTTTACATTTCTAAATCAATATTGCCGTAATTTTTTTTAATAAATTCAGTCCTATTTAATTTTTATTAAATTATTAATAAACATAAAAGATTACATTAATATTTTATTATGTGGAATATTTTCTTTACATAATTATTTATACTTTGGTGAAAATTTATGCGTATATTTTGGTAAATGGTAATGATATATTGAGAAAATTGGTTTAACTGAAAAAATAAATAAATAAATGGGAAAAGGGAGAAAAAGAAATAAGAAGTTAAATAATAAGTTCATTCAGGAATAAATTATTATTTACATGTTTTATATTCACCCCCATCATTCCAAGAATAATTTACTTCATTTTTAGATTAACTATTATTTTAGTGTTTAAATTTTGTTATTTATGTTTATTTTATATTTTCATGAATATATACATATATATATATTAATTAAAAAATTAATGAAGATCACAAACCATTTTATGTAAGAAATAAAGTTTTTTTTTTTTCTTGTAGATAAATTTATTTATTATTTAATATTTATACATTAACAATATATATATAACTACCCTTTTTTTTCCGATTTTAATTTTTAGTATAATATAATATTATATTAATTTTTTAAAAAAATTAATATATATTGAGGAAACAAGACATGTATGCATAGAGCACTAAATGAATACGATTCACTTGGAGAGCAAAAGATGCCTTTTTACTTCACGTAAAAGAATCCACAACTAAAATGAATGTGACGTACACCTCTCTGGATTTTCCTAAACAATCAAAATTCAACATCAAATAAATTTCCCATTAACTTTTATATTTTTCTGGGCCATTATTTAAATATTATAAAATACTGGGGGGACCCAGAAAAAAAAATTAAAAAAAAACATTCCATTCCATCTCCATTTCCTTTTCTCTCTTGTCGTTTCCATCTTATCTGCTCTGCGTTTTTGGTTTTCGACATTCTCCTCTATCACCATCATCATGTCGTTTCATGTCGTCGCCTGCATAAGCTTTTCAACTGAACCATGAACGTCAGTATCCTTACCCACCACCAATCTCACCGCCACTCTAATATTGACACGTGTGCAAGATGCCAAAATAAAGTTTGGCAGTGGATTACCTGGATCTCACCCGCAGGTCCCCCTAATTTAGGAAATATAATTAATTATCTTAAATTTTTATTTTATAATTTTTTGACAAAAAAAATGAAATAAACAAATACTAAATTATGGGTATTTTCGTTATTAGTTAGAAATCATTATTGTATATATGTATATACAAAAAAGCACAATTAACATACATATATATATATATATATACTGCTTATCACCTTCCAAAAAAAGCTACTTATTTGTCCTGAATTTAAGCAAGTCAACTGTTAACTTACGAAAGTACAATAAATTGATTAGATTTGTGTGTATATATATATATATATATATATGTACACGTTTATTTTTGTTTATTTATGGCTGATTTGAAAATTAAAAAAAAAAAGAAAGTAAAATCAATATTTTTATTTATGTTTTTTATAAAACTAATATAATTATCTTATTTAAAAATTAATATAATATTTTCAACTGCTTAGTTGATAAAAAATTACTATAATTTTAAAATAAATTGTGCCAACTGAAAGTTTTCCTTTTTTAAAATTTTTGGTCAAAAGTTTCCAATTTAAAATTTAACCATGCAATTACAGGTGAACAGCTGCACTTTCTCTTTCCTTTTCAGCAATCATCACAAAATCCTGCTGTGCGCCACCTTCTCTCTCTGTCACTGCTCTGAATTCAAAACGCTTTAAACTATTCACCCAACAAGACACGCGTCAACAATCTTTCATCTTCTACCTCGAATCTCCACTTAAAAACCCATATAAATCTTTTTTTCCTTTCAATTTTCTGGGATACCAAACGCTACCCATTTGTGGCGTGAACTTCTCTATTCCATTATACGCTTCTTAAAGTTAACAACTTCGTTGATTACTGAAGTTTTTGATACCAAAACGTAAAGACCCCTTTAAGATCAGAGTGGATAGTTTCTTTCTTGAGTATCATGGCCGTCGATTCGGCTGACCGGAGAGAGTTCGTCGTCAAGATCGATGGTGGAAACAGCCCGGCCACCACCGCCACCCCGTCCAACAGCAATGCTAATGCTTCTACGATTTGGAGAGAATCAAGCTATGAATTTTGGAACGACAAGGATAAGAAGCAAGCTACTGGGTTGGGAGGAGGAGGAGCAGAGGAGGACGGTTTTGACTTCGGGCGAGGAGGGCAGGAGATGGAGAGCCCACCCTCGAAGCTGATTGGTCAGTTCCTGCACAAACAGAAAGCTTCCGGGGAGATTGCCCTCGACATGGATCTCGATATGGACGAGCTCAAGCAGCATGGACCACGAGGGTTGCCGCCCGTGTCAGAATCGCCGGCATCTGCTGTATCGGCGGCGAAGCTTGTGTCAGATTCTCCTTCTGCGAATCGGGTATCATTCGACACGGCTAACTCTAATGTCGAGTTGGTGAGGAGGAGGCAACAGAAAGAGTCACCAGCGAAAGATGGGAACAACAGTAGTAATAACAACGAAAATGGCGAGGTTGTGAAGTGTACTTCCAATAAGTCTTTTCATAGGACCACCCAGTCAAGATTGTTGGACCCACCAGCGCCGCTGCGACCAGCGGATATGAAGTCAGGGAAAGTGTCCAAGTCGGCGCAAATTAGATCTGGGTTTTTGGGAAAAGCGGGCGCTGGGGCGGTAGAAGAGGAGGAGGAAGACCCACTTTTGGAAGAGGATTTGCCTGAGGAGTACAAGAAGGACAAGCTTAGCGTATGGGTTTTGCTTGAATGGGTAAGCTTGATTTTGATAATTGCTGCTTTGGTTTGTAGCCTTACAATTCCTTTCTTAAGAGGGAAGAAGTTGTGGAAGCTTGGATTGTGGAAATGGGAAGTGATGATTTTGGTATTGATTTGTGGAAGATTGGTTTCTAGTTGGATAGTTCGAATAGTTGTATTCTTCATAGAGAGGAATTTTCTTTTGCGGAAAAGAGTTCTCTATTTTGTATATGGGGTGAGGAAAGCTGTTATGAATTGTCTATGGTTGGGGCTTGTTTTGATTGCTTGGCATTTCTTGTTTGATAAGAAAGTTGAGAGGGAGACAAGGAGTACTACCCTTAGATATGTGACCAACGTTTTGGTTTGTTTACTTGTGGGTGTTTTGTTGTGGCTTGTGAAAACCCTTCTGGTTAAGGTGCTGGCATCTTCGTTTCATGTGAGTACATACTTCGATAGAATCCAAGAATCGTTGTTTAATCAATATGCTATTGAGACACTTTCTGGACCTCCATTGGTTGAAATTCGGAAGATAGAGGAAGAAGAGCAGAGAATTGCAAATGAAGTGAAAAATATGCAGGATGCAGGGGTTACTATTTCGCCACGTCTTAAGGCCACTGCTTGCCCATCACCACAGAACACAAAGGTGATGGGTAGTGGACTCCTTCAGGGAACTCCTCGATCTGGGAAAAGTCCTAGGCTTTCTCGTGTGCCATCTAACGCAGGAAATGATCAGGGAATAACTATTGATCACCTACACAAATTGAATCCTAAGAATGTGTCAGCATGGAACATGAAGAGATTGATGAATATAATTCGACATGGATCTCTTTCTACTTTGGATGAGCAGATACAAGATTCAGCCCATTATGATGAGTCTGCAACACAAATAAGAAGTGAATACGAGGCAAAACTTGCAGCAAGGAAAATATTCCAGAATGTTGCCAAGCCGGGTTCCAAGTATGTCCTAAATGCACTATTGCAGTATTATTTCATAGGGGAACATTTATGGTCATAACACGATAAATTATTGGTCTCCTTTTATGGTTATCCTAAGTTTCGTGTTAGTTTTTCACAATTTTAAAGTTAAGTTTTTCTTCATGTGCTGATGTCTACATGATTAGTGCATATATATATCCAAATTTATGAAGTTTATCAAATTAGTAGTTGTTGTCTCATGATTCACCTGCCATATAGTCAGATCAAATTTATTTATAACCAATTTGAGTCTTGTTTCTGCAGGTACATCTATTTGGAGGACATTATGCGATTCATGCAAGAAGATGAGGCTCAGAGAACCATGAATCTTTTTGAAGGAGCAACTGACAGTAGGAGGATTAGCAAGTCATCCCTCAAGAATTGGGTGGTAAGACTTCGGTGAAATATTCTTTTGCCCCATTGCTTTGACATTTTTATTTTCTTTATTTTCTTTTTTTTTAAAAAAAATTTCTCAATCTTAGGGAAGTGTGAATTTATGTGGTAATTTGAAACAGAGAATATGCTTGCTTGCATTTCTATTATTCTTTTGCCTTTGTAGATGTAATCAGAGAATGATTGAAATAATTCTAGGTATATTCACGTATTTAACTATACACCCAGAAGATTGGACATTGACCCAAAAGATTGGACATAATTTGCAAGAAAAATCTTGCTAAATGCTTGGTTTATCGAAAAGTTTTTTCCAACAGTAATCAATGGAAGAATGCTGGTCTAATAGATGATTCAGTCTTTATGTTGATGAAATGTTTCATAACCCACTTCAAACACTGTTTTGAGTCCCTGCTAAATGGTAATCGGTACACCTGAATATTGCAGGTTAATGCTTTTCGAGAAAGAAGGGCGCTTGCCTTGACATTGAATGATACTAAAACAGCTGTAAACAAACTTCATCGGATGGTGAATGTTTTGGTTGGCATCATTATAGTGATAATTTGGCTTCTTATACTAGGAATTGCCACCACCAAATTCTTACTTCTAGTGAGCTCCCAACTTCTTTTGGTGGTTTTCGTATTTGGAAACACCTGCAAGACAATATTTGAAGCCATTATCTTCCTGTTTGTAATACATCCATTTGATGTTGGTGATCGATGTGAAATTGATGGAGTTCAGGTACATCATATATATATATACATAGGAATTTCAATCTTATATCTTTGTAATTCACATCTATTTCTTTTTATGTATTGGTGCTAATTTCTTTTAATGGATTTCAGATGGTGGTCGAAGAGATGAACATCTTGACTACTGTTTTCCTAAGATTTGATAACCAGAAGATCATATTCCCAAACAGTGTTCTTGCTACTAAAGCAATCAATAACTACCACCGCAGCCCAGACATGGGAGATGGAATTGAGTTTTGCATTCACATATCTACACCAGCAGAAAAGATTGCTGCCATGAAACAGAGAATAGTGAGGTGAGTGATTCTAACTCTTTATTTGCTTTTGTGTTAAGTATTTGTGGAGCCCGGTTCAAGATTATTCCTTTGTCTCTATCTTGAAACAGACGAGGGTTTACTAGATGGACTGGAAAGATTCACAATATCAGATTTTTGCCACAGTTTAAAACATCTTCCTTTTTTTTCCAATAAAACATTTATCTTCACCTCATCCATTCACAATATCAGATTTTGGCCACAGTTTCAAAAATCTTTTTCCTTTTTTAGATAAAACATTTATCTTCACCTCATGCATCTTGCCTCAATAATGATCACCCTAGTCAGTTTATGATGTGTAAGAAAGTTTATCTTGATATGTTTCTGTCACCATGCACCACATATATTTAACTATTTGATATTTTCTGCTCTCAAATATGTTTTAATGAATTCTTTATTATATGTTTTTTTGTTGTAACACAGTTATGTTGAGAACAAGAAGGAGCACTGGTATCCAGCACCAATGATCATATTCAAAGAAATGGAAGAATTGAACCGAGTGAGGATGGCCCTATGGCTGACTCATAGGATGAACCACCAAGACATGGGAGAGAGGTGGGCAAGGAGAGGTTTGTTGCTAGAAGAGATGGCTAAGATTTTCAGGGAGCTTGATATTCAATATCGCTTATTCCCAATTGATATCAATGTCCGAGCCATGCCTCCGGTGATGTCTGACCGCCTTCCTCCTAATTGGACAGCACCGAGCAGTTGAAGAAACAAGTGGAGATCGGGGAGACCGGTAGTTCTACTAGTGTTAATATTTTACAGACATTTGTACGGTAACATATAAATTAGAGTGAGATAGATATCCAGATAAAGCTTCCATGTCTATAGTGGAATCAGTTTTTACCCTTAATCAATATCTTGTTAGGAGATCCTACTGTTTTATAATCTTGGACACTGAACTAACCCATGGAATATTTCTTTTTTGTTCTAGAGGGAGATGAACTCCCGCACACCCACATAGACTGGTTGTAGCCAGACCAAATGTCTTCAAATGGGATGGAAAATTTTTCAGAGGATCCTTGATGCTTGAGTTGGTGAAAACCCTTGGCCGTTTGGCCAAGACAGGATCCCATTTTTTTCTTTTTTCTGCAATGAAATAGGTTAGGTAGGATATTTACTTGTTTTTTTTTAATAAAAAAGTTTTTTTTAAATGTAAAAGATTAAATTAGATATTAATTTATTGTGATTATTATAATTAAAATAATTTAACTGTTATAAAATATTTTTTTCAGACAGATTGTCTATTTGACAAAATATTTCAGAAAATTATAAATAGATAATAAGATACGAATTAGATTTAATTTCATTTTGACTAAACTCAAGATTAAACTTCAACGAAACCAAATATGAATTTTCAAGAACGTGTTTACTCGCTGTCAAAACAAAACTTAAAATTGTTTTTGCTGTAAAGATAAGAGGGATATGTAGGTGAACACGGTGGTAAAGGCAGCTGATGAAGGTGATAAATAGCAATGGAAACTGTGACTAAAGAGGCCAAAGCAGCCAATTCTGTTGACATTTTGGTTCAATTTAGTTCTACCATAAAAATATATAGATAAATTATAAAATGAACCACAGGCTGTTAAGCTTGAGATAAACTCATTAAACTTATAATTCCAATACCTAAAAAGTCTCTAACACTCTTAACTCAGACTATCAATATCACAAAACATTTTCAAGAGTATAATGACATTACTGAACAAATCCTGAAAATTCAATCGGAGTATGGAGACAGCTCAAATTGTATTTTATAATTTTATTAGTAATAAAATCATTAATATCTATCAAGTTGATTGGATTATTTTTTTTTTTTTCAAGTAAATTTATTGAGTATCACAGAATACAAATGTGTCTTCAAAGACTAGCTTACTAGTTTAGGGTATTACTGATTCCCAGTAAACTTGTACAAATTTATTCTGCTTCCCTCTTACAAACCAAACTAATCTCTAAGAAACACCTCCAAGTCTGGAGCACTAGTTTGCCGCTCTCCAGTTAAGGCCCTGCCTATGCTTCCAATGTAAGAATGAAGTTTCCAGGAAGGCTAGAATTGCCTACTCCGTTTAGAGACTCTCTCATTGAAATGACAACTTTGAGGATTTTGCCCACTGGAGTGGCATATATCAGGTACAGAAACTGAAGCATTGGAGTAATTCCGAAAATTCTTTGGCCAATATAACCCTGATGCTGTAGGAGGGGAAGGAATCTGAGGCACTGCCCAGGAGGTCTCTGGCACTTGGCCCAAGCAGTCATCATCATCATCATCTAATTCTTCTTCAGCAGATCTCAAGATTGGGGAGCTGTCAGAGTCTCCTCGCTTGCTACTATCTGCCTGTCAACATCCACAACCAGAGAATGAAACATCTTAGGAACAGAACGTCACCAATATTTGAATACAATAACAGTGTACTAAGTTTCAAACTGATGAATGTTTTATCGATAAGAGTTGGCAGGTCAACTGATAATCTGGTTGTAACAAAATTCAAACATACATGAAATTTGCCAATAGCAGTCATACACGTCGCATGATCAGTTTTACTGAATTATGTTAGATACATCTGATAAATGCTAGTACAGTTAAACATGTGGAGCACATGTTTGGACAAGGGCTTCATGTCTATGGTAATAGATAAAACAGATATCAGTGCTTCAGCCTTGTTCATGTCCTGCTCATTATTGTTCCTGTCAGCAACATCCATACTACTTTTCAACGGAAGTAGATATTATTCATCACAGAACAAGCTTCCAAATGAAAATGCTGTTTTACTTCTAAATATATGGGCACCAAAAAACATTTCAAAGCAACTTCTGAGAAAATTAATTAATGCAGAACAGGAAAATCCTAACTAAACATATTTATATAATAGGATATATTTATCTAATTTTAATGTTTATATATTATTACGGTATTTAGTCAATTTAGGAATTAGTATCTACACAGAACAAGTTTATTATTTCCTACTTTATTAGGAATCTTATTTAGTTATTTTTTATTATAGATTATTTTAATTAATTAGCTTCTTTTCTTACTTTGTAAAATTAAAATTTTCTATTATGATTATATTTTGGTGCCTATAAATATGATGTACTTACCTTAGTTATTAAATAATCTATTCATGATTATTATACAAACGTGAGTAATTGCTTTGATTCTTGATATCCAAGATTTCCCTTTATCTTTCTTGTTCTTCATGTCTACTTAATATTCTTCTATGCTCCCTCTAAAGACTTCACCTTTATCTCCTATTTCTCTCTGTCTAGTCTTCCATTCTCCTCCATAATTTTCTCTGTTTCTCTACATTGTAGGATAATTTTGGTTTTAGCATTACTTGTATACATCAATAACTTAACGCTATTCGTTAAAAGCTGAGAAAACTTTATATCATCTAAGACAAGAATCCTTAGATCTTAAATGAAGCAGCTAATGATTTGTGTTACTTTTGGCTAAATCTACACCTCATGACAAGGATGACGACCAAAAAAAGGTCCAAGTTTCCATCTGGCTAATTATTTGGGCCAGAGGCCCCTCAGCTACTTCCTAACTGCAATCCAAGTGTAACTAAGAGAAGCTCACAATGCAGCCAGCTGGTAATACAAATGACAGATAAGTTGTTCTCACTATCCATGGAGATCTCTTTCGAGTTAAACATCAAATTTCAGGTAATGCCCTCGAAACTCACCAAAACAAATGGAGGAAACACTGAATAGTACTTACGAGCAGATTTTCAAAATTGTGCTACACAATTAGTGCCATGAACAGGATTTTCAAAGTTGTGCTACAATATTGGTGTCGTGAACAGTCACATTCACCAGTACAAAGTAACCCATGCTACCCAAATCAAGCAAATTGTTACTTACAATGTCCTCATTAGTATATACCTGCATCGGAGCAGTATAAAAGCTGTTGCCTCTAGGCTATATAACCAGGTCAAATATTTCCAAGCACCTATGAAGCTTCTTTTACCATCCTATAGAGTAATAATCATGATAATGACTCACATAATGCTTGTGTATGCAGGAAGGCTGGGGCCCGTGTTTCCTTTGTTTTATGGCAAGTCTTTTTCTTTTTTTCAGATGATAAGTTTCTCCCTATTTTCATTTAAGCACAAGGAGAAGGCAGTGGGAGAAAAGATGGACTGACTTTGACCATATAAAATCAACTACCCGAGGAACTGAACCTTTATGATAGTAGTAGTTATCATTTATGCCCAAAGAAAATGACATTCATGGAACTTTACACATGATCAAGATAAGGACAGTAACATGTAGATAACAGTACTGCTATGCTACATATCGATATCGCCAATGTAAATTTAACTATAATACCTTGGATGACCCATTGTCCAAGTAACCATAAGTCTGACTTAAGTCTGCTAATCCAAGAAATTCCTCCATTTGCCAAGGTGGAATATTTCCTGCTGCATAACCACCAGCAAATGACACTTCTGTAGTTGCGAAGTCGCTAACTCCACCAGCATTTGTGGGTAGAACCGGATTAGATTCACCAGTTAATATGGTCTGGGTGCCCCTTCTGGACAAAGAATATGAAGTTTTTTCCGATGTTCTCTCACTAGAAGGAGACTTCAAAATGGAAGAGGATGCACCGGGGTTAGTTAGCTCAGGACCTACTTTCACTCCAGTTAGCAGAAACCTTTGATGAGCAGAAACATAGGCATTTGCAGAGTGTATAGCCACATCACATTTCCTGCAGAGTAAAGCTCTATCTTGCAGACAAAAGAAAAAGCCAGCCATTTCCTGTGATAAGTGATCAATTTCTGTATCAGGGTAAATCAAGAAGGATTAAAAAAAATCACAGGAGAGGAGTTAAGACACTCCAGTATGACAAATAAAAAATATTACACATTTCATAACCAGCTTACTGAAACTATCAAACATCCTACATCAGTACGCTGTGAGTAATGTTTCAAATAAAACATGCCTTTCTATTCACATCATAAGAGGGAAAAAGAAGCAGGAACTTAACCAGATAAAGAATCCACAGGTTAGTTAATCAACACATAAAGATCCACATTCTATCGAATAAAGCATTTTAGATCCAAACAACGAATCTCCACTGTCAATGACAATAGCAAGGGCTCCATGACCACCCCTTACCTATCATTCTCATCCTAGCCCTGTAGCAACTCAAAGGCCAGAATCCCTTCTACACCACTTCCAAATTCTTTAAACCCAAACAACCTTCAGCAGGAAAAACATAAGCCCTCATTCACCAGCATATCGATCTATTTGCATTTTCTGGTTTGACGGAGTGGAAGAAAGGGAGAGAAACTATGGCAGTCACTGTTAAGTTCCTCAAGCAGTGGCCTTCACTATTTTTTATGATAACCAAGAATTTGAGAGTGATCTGCAAAAGTTCTATTATTTCTAGAGAAACCTGATTAATATTAATGCAAAGCCTCTCTTCATATGAACTTAACACAAAAATGACTAAAAACAGAATAGTCCACTTATCATAAGAAAAATCTATGTAAGACTTCTAAAAACAATAAAACTCCATACAATAAGATACCCAAATTAAATAGGAAAACCTTGAAAAGAAACCTAAACTAATTATAAACTAGAAAGACCCTAATTGCCCAAACTAAATTTCTCATTACTGATTAAGTCATACTCAGCTTAATTGTTTGCCATGATCAAACACATCACCAAATAATCCTCAACACTACTCACCGCTCCATGTAAATCCAAAAATTATCATTGCTCACAAGTAGAAGGCTATTTTATTGTCCATTGTAGAAGCCTAATGCATACCAACATAAGCATTTAACTAGCTTCGCATCCTTATGTGAACTTTTATTTTATTTCCATTTCCATGAAACCTTTTCATACTATACCAAATTTCATGTGTTTTCAGCAACAAAAACTAAATCAGCTTGTCCTGACTTCCACTAAGAATCTTGAAAGGCCTCTTCTTTATTAACTTCTTGACATTCCTCGTAGACACTATAGACTAGTAATACACTCAAATGTACATATACTTCAATTTCCTCAATACATCTTTCTGATAGGTTTGAAGAATCATGTTTGTCCTCTGAATATCTCCATTTTGGAGAGAAAAAAGACAGTAGCGTTTAGAGGCACCAAAGGGTTGCCTCCCACGCAAAAATAACTAGGATCTTAAAATAATTTGTCAACTAGATTAAGAAAAGCAGCCCCATCAAAAAGAGGGTCACCCGTAAACAGCAGAATTTCCTACTCGGCTTCGAAGCTAGAAGAACAACACCGGGCTAATAATTCATTTTTTATTGAGCCACTACCTACCCAACTGAAGTTAACGAGCTGAAAGGCACGATCTCAGACCTCCTCTCTTCAGGGCACAGAGAAGGTGGTGGTATTGGATTTGCTCGAATTACAGCAAAGAGAACATGTATTACAAAATGCACGTTGCTACAACTGAAAGTGCATGGTCCTATCTGATATAAATGCAAAAAATGAGATGAAGTTTTAGATACGACCCCTAAATTAAAATAAGATGAGTCACTCAAGTTGCGGAACAGTACTGTTAACACAAAGTAAAAATCCATGAATCACTAGTTCATAGCAACACCCCCAATGAGGAAGACGCGAAACCAAAACCATCTCTTCCTACAAAGCTTCAAAGGCAAAAGCATCCACGATACCCGCCGTGTACGGCATAATCGAATCCAGCCCCCTACAATCAAAACAGCCTGGTATGTAGTTTCTAGATTTTTTTTATCGACTCTCTCTATACGACAAACAGGGGCCTTCACCATATCTAAACGAAGGTACGAATCATAGACAGACTGCATCAGTATAATAGAAAAGAACAGCAGGTAGAATTACGTACCTGACAAATATCACATCTTGGCATCTGTGAGGAAGAACTGGTGAGAGGAACCCGCTGGTGCTTGCTAGCTAGCTTGTTGGCAGCATGTACTTTCTCATCGCACGCCCAACACAGAGCCGCTTCGTCCGCGCAGCACAGAACGCTCGCCTCCGCCGCCTCGCACACGTTGCACTGAATCTTCATCTCTCTAGATTCCACAAGCTTCTCAATCTAGAACTTTGGGACACTGTAAAATCCTGCGTTTACTTTTCTCTCTCCGTTGTGCAAATTCAAATATCCAGAGCAATCCACTCTCTAAAGTCGTGGAAAAACTAGAAAAATCTCTGCTGCTGTGTACAACCTATAATTCCCTATTCCCTCCAAATCTCGAAACCCTCCCACCTCTCTTTGTGTATGTATATATGTCCACGTGTATCTCCTCTGTTTCTCAATCCTCCATTAATAAATCAAAAAATGTTTTTGTTTTTCTCCTTTTTCGGTAGCGAAAGATCTTATGGAAAGAGGAGAAGGTGGTGGAGCCTCCACTGCCTGGTATGGAGGAGGGTTTATGGTTTGACCAAATGATCAATCTTATTGGAGTAGGGGGAGAGGATATTTGCAGAGGCTGTGAATATCTATTGGACACGTGGCAGTTTACAGTTAAATGTGTTTTAAAACCGGAGACCGCGTTTCCTGTGTCCAATCAAGCTGTGTCTGTACGGAAACGAGAAACAGCCGAGCCGAGCCGAGTCGAGCTGACATCCAATGACGATTCCTTCCCAGCATTAAGTTGTGTGCATGGAAGGCGCGTGATGACGCGCTTCACGTGAGTGGTTTCTGGAAACTCCTTCAATGCTTCAATCAGCACAGCGCGGCTTTCAATTTATTGTCGTGAAACGGTGTCGTCGCGTGTCTGGCTTGGAAAGCGATGAAAACTGTTGACCAACCACGGGTTTCTATTAAACCTTCTTCTTTTCTATGCAAGGACGATATTATCCCACCTATAATAATACTTGATCCCTAAATCTTTAATATAATAATACTTCATATTTTATAATAATTAAATTTTTTAATTAAAATAATTATAATAAATTAAAATTTTGACTTTAATCTTTTTTTATAAAAAATCATAAAATATATCACTCTAAAAAAATATATTTTTCATGTACATAAATTTATCTTTTTAAAATAGTCATTTAACCTTTAAACTTACTTATTTAAGATAGATCTTAAAGCATTTTATATCTTATGGTACATTTATTTCTAAATGTACTTACTTTTTAATACAATCTGATTTTTTAAAATATTTCACTTCTTAAAAAAAAAAATTATTTCTTAAAATAGTATTACATTCTAATATAATTCTAAAAAAATATATAACTTTCTATTTATTTAAAAATTAAAAAACTAAAAGGATCATTTTACTTTGATACAACCAACTTGCGAATAGCTTCGACTTTATTTTATGAATCTTATTACTAACAACTTGCCTACTTGTTTCAAAATATCTAGCTCAACTTGTTCTAATATTCCACATAAATGAGCATTCTAATTTTTGATTATTTATTAAAATCTCTTTTCTATATTTTTTACTTATATTTCATTATTCATTTATTGATTTTAGCTATCAAATAAGGGGGGGACGAAGAATAAGAGAAAGAAAGGTATCGAGGAATTGGTTTTAGAAATTTTAATTAGTTTTTTTTTAATTCATAAATTAAATTAAATTATTTTACATATAATATTTTTAATATTATATTATATTTAACGTGATATTCAACTCATAATCAGATCACTCAGAATACATTACGTATCAAATTTATTAATACATAAAATTTAAATTAATGATGTTGACAGTTAATAATAAGATAAATATAATTTTTAAAAAAAAAATACATAAATTAAATTAAATAATACAGAAAACATGTTTATGTTTCACATATTTTTTTTTATACATAAAAATTACGAGTTTTTAGCTATCAATTTGTAGTTATATCAAAAAAAAAAATTTGTTTTGATTTAGCACTTTAACTTATCACTATTTTTGTTTAGAAATTGAAACAAATATAAATGAATCCTAAAATTGGAAAGCATAAGAAATAATAATAATAATTAAATTTACCCTATAATATAATTACCTCAATAGAACTTTACCCTATAATATAATTAAATTAGATTTATTCGTTCAAAAAAATTAAATTAAAATAATTGATGAGACGAAATTATATGTAATTAATTCATCCTGATTACAAAACGCAGATGTTTCAAACCTCTAATGATAACGGCCGATTTTTTCATTTCTTTCCCGCCATTTCCGATTTAAATTCTTCATTCGAAGTTCAAACCTCCAACGCACATACCCGACGGTTAGCGCCAAAATTTCTGCCTTCGACTCCCGCGTTTGCTCTTGTTCTATTGAGGTAATTACGAAATTGTCGAAGATGATTTCGAGTTTCTTAACGATTTGTTTCGGGTGTTCTTGTGCATATTTTAAGAGTTTAAAGTTGATAGTTACCATTTTTCTATAATTTTAAGGGATTGATTTGAGAACCTGATCGAGGAGGGAGAAACCGACGTTTTGCAACGAATTTATATTGATTCTCGATGTAAAACCCTGCAGTGCAAGCGCACAGATCTGTTTTCGTTTTTTTCTCTTTTTTCGGTCTTTAGGTTGCGGAGATATTGTAAGGAAGGAAAATGGAAATTGGTAAACATGCATTTTGCAATCTTTAGGATCCGGTAATTGTTTTCAAAATCGAGATCCTAGTTAATTCTGACTGTTCAACGATATATACATAGTTCAGCTCTGTTGAATCTTAGGGTTTTTAGATGCCTTTTCTTGCTTACATTTTCACATTTGGTGTTGAAAACGAAATGTTACTTGGATGGCCTCAATGGATACCTATAGGTATTAATTTCCGTCAAGAACTCTGGAGATGGGAGGAATAGATCCAAACGTAGTTTTGGTTCTAGTCTCATGCATTTTATGTAGAACTCCTCCCTAATTTGAGCTTTTTTGGTGCTTTGTATCATTGCGATTTTTAAGATCTGAATCCTTTAAGCTCCGCAGGAACAACCTGTTGGAGCTCTTGGTTGAACCAAATCGAAAAGAAGTTTTAAAATTTCATTATGTCCTTTGTGTTGATATCTATTGAATGAATGGTTCTTTGGCAAGACATTCTCTGGGTAAGGTATCCTGGTTTTCATCCAAAAATTTACGGTGCATTTTTCGTTGAGAATTAATGCTCTGACTTATGAGAAATTCTTCCGAATCAAATCCTGGAGTTACGCCTCTCTTTCATCTATATTTAAGCATCCTGCTTAACAAAAAGACAAATAGAGATGATTCAAGCATGTTTTAGGTTCCATTGACCTGGTCTCCATTTGCAGCAATAAAATCATATATACATAGTGTTTCAGTGCAGACATGAAAGAATTCTATTCTCTTTGTCAGTATTCTCGTTGTACTTGGACCATTTTTATGCACCTTAATTGCCACGGAAACAAGCACGAAGCATGTACCTATTGTTAGAACCTCACTTTAGTTTTCCATTGTTATATATTGGTTCATGCGCTATGCAGATCTGGGAACTTATACCAGGAGTTGAGATGCGATGCAATGCGTGCTGGCGAGAATTGGAAGGACGAGCCATTTCTACGATCTGTGGTCACATCTTGTGTATCCTAATGGGTGCCACCCATTTCACTATTCACATTCTGTATCCCTCTGGTATATGAATGCATATGGTTCCCTTAACAATGTGAGAAGGTACCGAAGATGCGTCCAAGATCCTCAGCAATGATGCTGCATGTCCGATTTGTGATCAGGTACTTTCCAAGAGGTGAGAAATATTTCTTGGTCATACATTGTCCTTGAATGCGTTTTAGGTTGCTCTTCGAGTGCCCAAGGTGCTTAATAATGTACGTGAACAGTCAGTCATCATAGTTGTGCAAAAATTAAAAAAAAAAATCAGAATTTTGATAACTATAGTTTTTATATAAACATAACTAGGTCTTATGACGAGGATTTACAATGTGATGCCCCTGAATGCATTTTCTCTTTAGACTCTGAAGGTTTACAAATACAATCAAATGCTGCTGCATGGAAGTTCTTATTTTTTATTCTAAGTACTAGACTATGGGATACTGTCTTCAGCAGTTTTTTGATATCTCGTTCGGATTTCATGGCATGTTCGAAAGTTCCACTTCTAATTATTATCTTGGTTTCTCTTCTCAGTCTAATGAAACCCATTGATATCAACCCAAATGATGAATGGATAAATGTAAGCAAGTACTTATCTTGGAATAGTATATCTTGCATTCTATACTAGATTGTCTTTGCTCCCGTACGTTTTTTGTGTTCAGAATGTTTTACGTATTTTTTGGTCATAAAAAATTTCTGAGTCACTTACTCTCACTTCTACATCCTTGCAGATGGCCATGGCTGGAATATCTCCGCAAATTTGTATCCTGTTATGTCTTTTTAAGTGTTTTAGCTGATTATTTTTCTACTTGTTACCAGTTATTTGGTTGGACAAAAAATTAAGATTTGGGAACGCATTTTTTGGTGAAATTAATTTGTCATTGCTGTTAATTTGACACAACTTTTTTAGTAGTCATCTGTGATAGTTACTAAATAAGTGGGATGAAGGACTCTCATAACTTCAAAAAGATACTTGTGAAGGACTTGAATGTTCCTTGATCAATCTCAGTAATGAAGAGTGCCTATCGAAGTGTAATGTTTTACATTGGGCAAAAGGAATTAGAAATGCAGTATAAGATGAACAGAATTGTATCTCAATGCCGACAGAAATGTGAGACAATGCAACAGAAGTTCACAGAAAAGCTGGAGCAAGTGCATACTGCATATCAGAAAATGGCCAAGAGGTGTCAGATGATGGAGCAGGAGATGGAAAGTGTGTCCAAGGATAAACAAGAGCTCCAGGAAAAGTTTTCTGAGAAGTCAAGGCTAGTCTATATATGTTCTCTAAAACGTTTTGTTTTCTTTTGGTATTCATTTTTGGATTTATAGCAACTACTGTTAATTACGAATATCAGGCAGAAAAGGAAGCTTGATGAAATGTATGACCAATTGAGGAACGAGTACGAGTCATTGAAAAGATCGGCTATTCAACCTGCAAACAGTTTTTTCCGAAATGAACCAGATATTTTTTCAAACCCAACAACTAACATGATGGAAAACAGAGATCCCATTAGAAAAGGTAGTCCTGCTCTTTTCTTAATCAGAAGTTTCCTTGAGTTACCTTACTGATAACGTTAGCTTCCAAGGTTGTGAAGGAAAGTTTTGCCTAGCCACCTATTTTTGCTTAAGTATCTCCAAATCAAGTTGACTTATTTGTTGCAGATTGGACCATTTTGTCTCCTGCAACTCCAGGACCTAGAGAAGATGTGTGGCCAGCAAGACAAAATAGTAACAACTCTGGTCCTTTTGACTTCTCGACTGGCTCACCAGCACAACAAGCAGCTATTCCTGTTGATGCTGGGAATAGAAGGTCCGGTGGTGGTCATTCAGTTTTTGGAGGCGGTGCTGGCAACCCATCAATGACCCTAAGAAATCTGATCATCTCTCCCATAAAACGACCCCAGCTCTCTCGTAGCCGCCCTCCATTGTTCACGTAATGACAAACTAAACTCCATTCATTCACATAGTTGACTCTTTTTTGGAAATGTTAACAAAATTATGGTTTTCCAGGTTGTAGACTGATGGAAGACTTGCTCTTTTCTGGACTAACCAATTGCAATGTTGGACATTTTATTATGATGATAAGAATCCTTCATTTACTTTTCCGACTGCTCTTAGAGATAAGAGGAGAAGAAAAGAAAACAGATGTGATTTCCGTTCCTATAGTTTTCGTAACTTTAGTTTTGTTTGCCGACTTGGTATATGTTGCTTTAGTGTACTAGCAGCTGACAACAACTGTGACTCACCTCTTGTAATCACCATTTGCCTTTCATATTGAAAATATATACAAGGCTATCAAATCTATTCCTCCTCAGATAATGATAACTGTACATAGCCTGTTATTTGCTATTATTCTAGATTCTCCTGCTTCTGGGATTGATTTTCCTCATCAACAAAGGTGGACTAATCGATGAGGGAAATCCTTATAACAAAAAATTGAACAATACCTAAAATCGGTTCCCCACTGGACTTTTAACGGTCTTCCAGAGTTTCATGATGACAAATGAGCGGGCATGTAAACCTTCAAAACTGGGGCTTTAGAAGAGAGCTCAATTGCATCCCCCTTTTGAACAGAATAGAAGACATGAGAACCATCAACATATATCAAACCCTCTTTTGAACACCATCCAATGTCCATTGACTCATCTGATTTCACTAATCCGTGCATCCGGGCAGAAAAGGCTCCAGGAGAGATAGGCTCTCTCACCATGTACTGGAGATCCTGAGACAATATAGGCATCACAAACCCACCGGCCGAGAGCATTGCAGCTGTAGATCCAGCTGCAGTTGAAACTCTGAGACCACTGGATCGACAGTTAACCAGTGGTGAACACGGCTGACCATTCCTTTGAATTCTGCAATATAATGGTTATGATTAAGAAGTTGAACATAAATTATAGTTGCTTTCTGATTCAAGTACAAGAGAAATGGCATGCCTGAATGAGAATCTAGAAACTGTTGCAGGACATGGATGTGCAACCAAAATGTCATTGAGAGCATACACGGGCAGCTGCTTTGAATTCAAACATATTGACAACCTCGATAGTTTAGAAGGAGTTGTTTGGCCTTCTAAGATGTCATCTAATACCTGTCCCATGACCAAGAATTAAAGCAGGAAATTCCTCACCTAGAGAAGAACTGCTCTTTGCTTTGTCCTAATTAGCATAAATTGAATAGCATTACAGAAACAATAATAAGAATAAGATTTCAAATATTAAAGTACAACGAATATAAAGGTGAGAATGTCGTGATGAATGCAAATAAAAGAAACTTGTGTAATCTAACAACATGCTTGTTCAGAGGATGTTGGGTGGGGAAGGTAAGATACCAAGTTTACGCATATAATAAAAATACCCCGATATAGCCATCATCAAAGGTGGACTAATCGATGAGAGATTATTTCTAGACTCCAAAAAAAGTAAAATTTACTAATTGAGATATTAAGATCATACTTTCACAAACTACGCATTCTTACTGTTCAATGTTTCATTGCTTTTTGGTATCTTATATAGTCTTACTTGTTCGAAGTTTTGAACACTTCCTGCACACAGATAGCCAGTGCTTCTGGTCGCATCAAATTGATCCCGGAATTCCTCCACCTACCCAAACACAAACAAAGAAATAATGAGCTGTTGTCCATGCCCAATACATAACAACAAAATGAGATGATTTGGAGAAGACAGACATTTTGTGAGTCTACAAGAGCACCGAAAGATGGAAAAGTATTAACTAACCTCATCATCTTGGGTGGGGTCAGAATTTACTCCTAGAACTGGAGTTGAGTCATCTACAAAATGGCTGGCCTGCAGAAGTGTGCCATCACCACCAAGAGTAACAACCAAATCCACGTTACAAATTGGTTGTGACAAATTGTTGCGGAGAATTGGTTCCCAATCAACAGACTTTTTCCGCAATACTTCCTGGCAGATGTTTATAGCATCCTTGTGAACCCTGCGCCTGTTTTCTAGATACTGAAAAACCTGTGATATCTCCAATAGAATATTCTTAATTAAGATTAAAACAATTAGTATTATGCGAAGAAAAAATTCATTATAGCACATTTTAACTTATACGTGTTTTTACTCTACTTTCATGATCTAACCACATTGATACCATCAGAATAAACAACAAAAGAGAGCAGGAAGAATTAACGTTCAGAGAAGATACAAAACCAATTCCCGACCTACACTTACACCATTTCTTATTTCCTCAGTTCCCAAGCGTACATTGACGATTAGAGCAGATACCAAGTTAATTGAACATTTTATCAAACACCTTCAATACTTTTTATACGCATATGCGAAAATGTACAAACATAACCAGTTTAAACCACGAAGCATTAAAAAAAACACAAGAGAGGTTAAGAAAACAACATCATTAGGGAAAAACTGTAACGAAGCATAGGGTGAAAACTATGAGGTAATGAATGTACGAGGCCTGTGCATAAAAGGAACAGCGTCGAGGTAGAGAATCAGAAAATGTCGTGGTCTTGCGGTAGAGATATGAAATGAAGAAAAGAAATGAATACCTGTCGGTTGTTGATGCGAGAAAAGCCGTTTGATTGAATGATCGGGTAGACATCGAAGGGTTTTAGCAGTAACAGCAGCTTCTTCCTCGCCATTCTCTCGACTTGGAGTGAAGCAGAGCACTGTAGGCTTCCCTGATTCTGTTTTTGTTTTCCGTTTTCTTTGCGTTTTTCCGGCCCAAAATCCGACCCGACTCGACTCGATGGTGGTTGACGGGCCCACTTATTCGGATCTTAGCAGACAATTTTAGGGGAATAAAAAATATAATAATTTTTTAAATTAAAAAAAAAGAAAATATTTTTCAGAAAATCTAAATACTTATTATTTATTTTTTAAATTTTGTATTATTTTATACTATATTGATTAATTTAATTTATAATACTAATAAAAACTATTTTTTAAAAAATTTAAAATTCATGCCTTAAATATAGGCTACAATTCAATAACTCTTAAAAAAATAAATAGTTGTAGGTTTATATAAAGAATTTATTACAAAATATTTATTATATAAAATAAAAATATATATTCGTTATAAATATTTTATTACTTATATTATTTTTATACAAATTGTAAATTTTAAGAGAATGTAAATAAGTTAATTAAATAAATTAGTTAGATAAAAAAAAAATTGAATGGTTAAAAGATAGAATCCCTAGTTATAGGTATACCATTGTATTATAAGGAGCATTTAGTAGAATTTATTGATTTATAAATAATTTTGTATATAAATTGGTACATCTTTGATGTTTATATTTAGTGATACAATTTATATTTATTATTTAAAAAATAGTTAGATGAAAAATGATGATATATTATTTTTATTATTTTTATTTAAACATCATGTTTTTAATTACTAAATGCAATTAATAAAATGAATTAATAAAATAATCACCTGCCCACGAACAACTACCTAAATAATAAAACTAAAATAAAATTCAAATTGACCGTTGACCGGACCCATCACCCATTAATTCCCAATAAACAGATATGGGTATAGTTTTATTCGGATCTTAACCCAAATTCTCTCTCGATTCCGTTATCGGGTCGTCCCTTTTTGGCTCTCGACGAAACTATCCGAAACCCTAAAGGAGCCGGATCCTCCGATCGGACTCTGAAGATTTGGAGCAGGAAAGGATAACTAAAAAGCTAATCTCGCTCAACAATCTAGGTAAGACCCAAATCAATTATCAGAATCAATTCTATTATGACCTTTTTTTCCCCTTCTTTTGGATTTTTTGTTGGATAGTTCGGTGCGGCATTCTTAGTTGTTCAATTGTGTTTTTGAGATAATCCAGCTGATTAATTTTGCTGTATCATCATGTTTAATCTGGTCTCTTTGATTATTACATGAGTGGCGGATTTGATATTGCTTTTTCAGCGTGTCATACTTTGGCTTTGAGAATTGTTCATGGAATTGTGTTTGATTACTTGATTTTGACAGAACCCTTATGGTGAAGTATAATGTATTGGAGTATTAAGCTTGTAAAATTTTGAATTTTTGTTTTTGACATTTGTTTATTCTAGGCCTTTCCTTTGAGAGTTTGCTACGACCCATTTGTTTTGTTTTTGATGTATGTCAAACTAATAATGATCTTGCATGATTAAGCTTTAATTAGGCCGTCCTGTTGTATATTTGTCATTACTGTGTATTCAGCCCTTATCAAGTGCCTAACACATTTTGTGTGGGTAATGGGTTGGACCCATAGACTAACTTATTACTGTATGGAAGTTGGAGTCACTCCTGGAGCATGAGAGTTCTAGGTGTGTTGACTGGGATCTGATTCTAGTAATTTTACTACTTTGCTTTTAGTGCTGGGCTTGGGTTGGGCATAATTTACATTAGTAAAAAGATGTTGGGTATTTTAGTAGGTTTTAGGTAAATTCTGCAAGAAAAGAATGGTCAAGTTTTTTGTAAATTCTGTTTATTCTGTATTGTTGGTTTATGCTGGTATTTTTGTTTGTCTCTTGTTACCATTTCTCATAAAAGTTGGTAGATCAATGTTATCATCCAATTTTCCATGATATGCAGATTGTGATTCACCACTACTATATGCAATGGAAGTGTCAAATGAGTCAACTATAAAGAAACCTAAGAGGTTGACATCTGTTGTATGGAATCACTTTGAAAGAGTTAGAAAGGCTGACATATGTTATGCTGTTTGTGTTCATTGTAATAAGAAACTCAGTGGATCAAGTAATAGTGGAACAACCCACCTGAGAAATCATTTAATGCGCTGTCTGAAAAGATCTAATTATGATGTATCTCAACTGCTGGCAGCAAAGAGAAGGAAAAAGGAAAGCTCCATTTCCATTTCAAATATCAGTTTTGATGAAAGTCAAAGAAAAGATGAGTATATCAAGCCAACAATTGTTAAATTTGATCAAGATCAGAGAAGAGATGAAGTTATTAGCCATGGAAGTAGTAAGTTCGATCAAGAAAGGAGTAGGCTTGATCTTGCACGGATGATTATATTACACGGTTACCCATTAACCATGGTTGATCATGTTGGATTCAAAGTTTTTGTCAAGAATCTTCAACCACAATTTGAAGTTGTGCCAAATAACGATATCGAGATTTCTTGTGTTGAAATTTATAGTAGAGAGAAACAGAAAGTATTTGAGATGATAAGCAAATTGCATGGGAGAATTAACCTTTCTGTTGAAATGTGGTCTTCGCCAGACAATGCTGATTATTTGTGTTTGACAGCTCATTACATTGATGATGATTGGAAATTACATAGGAAAATTCTGAATTTTGTCACACTTGATTCTTCTCATACTCGAGACATGCTCTCAGAAGTAATTATTAAGTGCTTAATGAGCTGGGAGATTGAATTTAAGTTGTTTGCCATGACATTTGATGATTGTTCTACCGATGATGATATTGTTGTCAGAATTAAAGACCGGATCTCCCAAAGCAGACCTCACTTGAGTAACAGCCAATTGTTTGATGTACGCTCTGCTGCACATGTTCTAAATTTGATTGTTCAAGATGCCATTGAAGCATTTAGAGGGGTAATTCAAAAGATTCGAGGTAGCATTAGATATGTAAAGACTTCACAAGCAAATCAAGGAAAATTCAACGAGATTTGTCAGCATGTTGGAGTCAACAGCCAGAAGAACTTAGTTCTTGATTCTCCAGTTCAATGGAACTCTACATACTTCATGCTTGAAACTGCCTTGGAATACAGGGCTGTATTTTGTCACTTGCGAGACCATGATCATGAGTATGAATCAGCTATAACAGATGAAGAGTGGGATTGGACAAGTTCTATTACCAGCTATCTGAAACTTTTTGTTGAAATCACAAGCATCTTTCCCGGAAATAAATGTCCGACAGCAAATATTTACTTTCCTGATATCTGTGATATTCACATCCAATTGATTGAATGGTGCAAGAGCCCTGATAGTTTTCTTAGTTCCTTGGCATCTAAGATGAAAGCTAAATTTGATAAATATTGGAGTAAGTGCAGCCTGGCTTTGGCAGTAGCCGCTATCTTAGATCCCCGGTTTAAGATGAAGCTGGTGGAGTATTACTATTCCCAAATATATGGTAGTACTGCTCTCGATCGAATCAAAGAAGTTTCTGATAGTATTAAAGAACTTTTCAGTGCATATTCTATCTGCTCAACTTTGGTTGATGAAGGCTCAGCAGCGCCCGGAAGTAGCTTACCTACTACTAGCAATGATAGTAGAGACAGATTGAAGGGATTTGACAAATTTCTGCATGAGACTTCACAAAATCAAAATTCAGTGTCAGACTTGGACAAATATTTGGAGGAACCAGTCTTTCCGCGTAATTGTGATTTCAGTGTATTGAACTGGTGGAAAGTTCACACACCAAGATACCCAATCTTGTCCATGATGGCACGGGATGTTCTGGGAACTCCCATGTCAACTGTTGCACCTGAGTCAGCATTCAGTTGTGGAGGACGAGTGCTTGAGAGTTGTCAAAGTTTGCTTAGTGCAGAAACCCGACAGGCCTTGATCTGTACACGGGATTGGTTGCAAATGGAATCAGATGGTACGAACATTATTTCTTTTCACTTGATACCTATTATTATAATTCATGAGCCAGCACTAACTATAAGTTGCTTTAATCTTGTCTTATAGATATCCAGCCCTCCTCAAGTTATTATGCTCTACCCCTTTGCGTTGAAGCTAGCTGATTTCTCCGAGGTAAACTTGGCGTGCCTTTGTTTTTCTTAATCATTACTGGAACATCTTTCTCATTTTGCTAGTATGCTTTGTAATCTACCTACGATGGATTCGACCCTGTCATGCAAGGTTGATGGATCTCTCATCAGGTCTGACATGGAAGTGTCTGGTTTCTCAAACTTCGACAGTTGGCCTCATTCTCCAATCGGGTGTTCTTTTATTCAAAAAATTCCGATATTACTCTGCAATCTGCATGTCCATATTCCGCAATGTGACAGTTTCTAAATTCACGGAGTTGCACTTCATAGAGAAGCTTAAATGTACATTGTAGGACAGGGACACTTGTGCAAATAGGTTGGAAGGATAACTTTGGTTTTGTTTCAATATCTCATGGAGCCCTCTTTTCGTTCTTCCAACGTCTAAGTCTCTGTTTAGCGTAGCTGTTCTTGTAATTTATTTGGAGGAATAAAAGATTATGCAGGTGTTTCTCGAGTTTTTTAAAGTTGACACCTTTTGCAAATAAGGACTGAAGTATACATCTTGGGGCTGTTAATTTTTCACTCCAACTTCTATACAACGCTTGTTTAATGGAAAATAATTAAGAATTTAATTTAGTATTAGTTGATGAGATTATAAATTGAGGGTTGGAATTTGAATTTTTATTAAAATTAAAATTTGTTGGAATTAGAAACAGAAAGCAAATTAGTTGAAGGGAAAAACAAAAGATTGACGTTGTGATTTGGCGGGTGGGGTAAGGAGTTTTGTTTTTCAACATCACATATATATATATATATATGTATGTATGTATGTATGTATGTATGTATTACATGATGTGATATGATTCTTTGGAATCTCCAAAACATATGAGATGATTCCTTTAATGTTTGTATTGGATAATGCCTACATACTTATCCAAACTCATGTCGTCCGTACGAGGGTTGTGTCAAATGGCAATTCTGATCGACAGTCCATTATGTAGAAAGAATAAGAATTCTTCTTCCACATTTTCAGTCATCAGACATGATGGATATTTAATGGCCTTGGTGGGGACAGTATATCGTAGAACATAGTATGATACTACCCCACATATATGTATATATATATATATTTATATAACATATTAAATATACGTTATAAAACTATAATAACTAAATTAAGTTTAATTTTAACAATTTTATTATATTTATAAATAGAATTTTTTCTTTTTTTTTTTTTATGTTAGATAAATTTTTTTAATTGTAATATCCATGATAAATTGAAACTGACAATCTCTTGAATGAATAAGAGAATTTTTCACTTTATGACAAAAACATTAGACAGTTAAAGAAAATTACAAGAGTATATATAACACTAAAATAACTTGTGAATGTAAATATATAAAATAGTTAGAAAGATTTACAACTAAGCATATGTATATATGTACATGCATGGATGGAAATAATAGCAGGGAGAGTAGTGGTTGTGTTATATATAATTTAAGAAAAAAGAAAAAGTGGATCCCAAGGAGAGTCGGGCAAAAGAAAAAGATGAGTAGTTGTAAGCAAAGTGCATGCGTCTCATCAAATTTTGTCTGGGTCTAAAGAATTTCTTGTCTCCTTTCTTGTCAGTCAACTTGCTGTGCATCGTCTATGTATATATCATTTATAGTGTAATAGAAATAATGGACAAATATTATCTTTTTTTATTATTTATTTATAACATTAAAAACAGTAAATTAATGATTTAATTAGAAAATTATTTGATTTAATGATAATATTTTGAACACACATTACAATTTAATGAAAAAAAAAAAAGAAGCCATTTCCTTTCGTTTTAAGTAAGAAAGTAATGTTGTTGAAGAAAAAGGTGATAGCATTCGAGTAGTGGAGTGAAATAGAAAGAGATTTCCTTTTTCAAAAGTAGAAAGCAACTTTAATTTATAATATACATATATATATATATATATTATATTATATGATATGGGCAAATATGTGGTCACGAAGCATTACCCAAAAAAAGTAAAAGAAAAGATGAGGTAGCCATGCAAATAAAATAAAAGAATCTTTTAGTAGTGGCAGCCAGGGAATCATGCAAAAAGCTGATGCCATCCTACGTGCATGAATTTTGTCTCCCTTTTATTTATTCACTAAACTTAAATGCTCGCATTATGTTGTGAGAATTTATTCACTCTCTCTCTCTCTCTCTCTCTCTCTATATATATATATATATTATAAACAATGTTTTTGACTATATATTCTCAATCTAGTAGTTGTCACAGCTTTTTCTACATATTTAATGTAGAATTTTCAACCTTCATTAAGAAATAATCTTTCTATAATAAACATTAATTATGTATAATTATTTTTTATGGTATAGTCGACGTACGAGGGCACAACCAATAATTGAATGTGAAAAGGATGCATGCGTTGTATTCGTAAGACGTGTGTGTGTGTGTGTGTGTATATATATATATATATGACACAAAATGTGTCTTTCAATATATATAGATATATATTATATGTAAGATGTATTATATACCGACCACCCCATTAACAATATTACAAGAATTATTTAGGAGGTGAGCTTCTGAGGATAAATTAAAAACATATATATATATATATAACACAAAGCTAGTAATAAAATAAAAATTATATACCGTAAGGCTAAAAAAACTAATAAAGTAAAATAATTATTTTAGGGATATAATATCATTTAAATATTTATTATTTGATTTTATTAAACCATATAATTTTTTTTAAAATATTTTATGTTACTGTTTATCTTTATTATAAAATTATATTATTACTAACCGTGCACATATTAAATAAATAATAAAATATATAAATTTTTATTAAATAAATATCATAAAATTGACTATTCCTAATATAAAGTATGCAAATGGTTGATGCTTAAAACTTTATGGATTAGCGAAGTATTTTGTTCCTTAATTAAATTAAGATTATAAATAATCCTAAATACACTTTTGGCTAAACAAAGACAATATTTTTGGTGTACTATACGCATCTTCTATCTATTATCTTGTCTTTTAATATGTTTCCATCAAAATTTAACTTTTTTAGTAACCCATAAATCGGAATATTAATTGTCAAATTCTTTTATGCAAAAATTAAACCCATGAAAAACAAATCATATATATATATATATATATATATAAAGTATGCATATAAATGAAACATGGGTAATTAAACAAGAGATAAATTAAAGGGAACAAAAAAAAAGAAAAGATAAAACAAAAACAGCCCCCACCACATGAACATTGTTGATGTCACATGAGAACCCAACAAAGAGGGATGGGATATAAAAGGCATAAAGGTACATATTCATCACCTTGTTGTGCACTAGCTACCTAGCACCACCATATCTATATATATATATATATATATGTATGAATTATGGTATGTATGTATAGTGCATGAAATTGAACATAATTCTTTACTTTGTTAGTTTCATTAATTTACCCAGGTAAATTTATTATAATCTTTTTCATCATTTTTAACCCAATCAATCATGAATTTCATGGTAAATGTTTAACATAGATAATTATTAGGTTTTTAATAACAGTTATTCATCTTTTTTATAATTATTTGGTCAAAAAAACCCGTTAATTAAAATATTTTTTATATTAATTACGCAATAATTATTTTTATATTACCTAAATTTCCCCTAATTTAGACTAGTTGGTGGACTTCAACTTTAACCAAGTTAGTGAAACGCTTTAATTTCATCTAAATTGTTTTTAAATTAGTATTTATTAATTTTAATTTGATTCTATAAAATATTGGATTTAAAAAATAATAATAATAAATATATATTATTTTATTTTACCTGATCTGGATGCAAGAGAAAAATAAACAAAAATTAATTTAAAATAATTTGGTAAGCAAATTAGATTATTAATTTTACTTCAAAATTAAACTAGTGAAAAAATAAAAAAAACTAAAAGTTTATGGTAAATAGTTAATTAACTCATTGTACTCCGTGGTGCGCAATGAGTACAATATTTTCAAAAGAAGCTTTGTTGGATTTTTTACTGTTTAAGACTATAATAGTGACTTTTTAAAAGGTAAATAATAATAATAACAGTAATAATACAAAATCATTTCCAAAATTTAGATTCAGATTTTCTTTTTACTTTTATTATTAATTACATTATAATTACTATAAAGTTTGAAATTAAACTACAAAATTAATGCTTATATTAATCTAATTCTCATAATTAACTTTAAAAAAAAAACATGTTTAATTACAGTTTAAAAGTAAAATTAATTAATTAATTAATTACTCCTGTGTGTGTCTAATTTTAGCTTCAACGGGAAGAAGCCAAGCAGCCTTTGGGGGGTGGGGGGTGGGACGCACAGACAAAGTTGTGGTACACTACAAAATCTTCTTTCAGGGATTGCGTCAGCAAATTTCAGTAATCTCTATCATTGAATTATTTTAATTAAAAAATATAAATTATTTTACTGAGATTTGAATTTTTTTTTTTGAATTTTTTTTACGGTCTAATATTTTTCTCTGCTTTTTCAACTGGCGATGTCAGCTGCTGCATGGTTGAGACTTGTGAGGCTCTAATTTGTCATCACAAGCTTTCCACGAGGTTCTTGTTGCTCGCCTTTTCTTCTCACTTTCACTCCTCTCTTTCCCGCTGTCTCCTTCTTCCCTCTCGCTCTGGTTTTTCTTCTTCTCAGACTCACAGGGAAAACATAAGAACCTATCTCGACGAATTCAGCTTTTGGATCAAGCGTACAGATACAGAATCCTCGTTTTGGTTTTTGTTTCTTGCGTGCATGTGGAAGTGGGGCCTTGTTGCTTCATTGAGCTATCTCGACCAATTTTGCTTGTTTTTATTGTCACTGTTTGTTGGTGAGCATGTAAAATTGAGCTAGGGTTAATCAAGTTTTCACTGTTTGAATTCAGGTAATGTGTTTGTTTTTTTTTGTGTGTATAATTTGGAAAAGAAAACGGAGACTCCTGCTTCTTTTCATCTCATTGTTAGCTCCGCCAATCCTCACTCTGTTTTTCTTCGACAGAGGAGGGGGAAGATGGAAATGTGGGCTTTTTGATTTCTTGGGCTCTTAACAAACACGTCATATATGTAGTAGACCCCATTTTTTCCTTCCTCAAAAATTCTGTGGATCCCATTCTTTTTGTTGTTGATTATTGACTTATTTCTCTCTGCCTTTCTGTCGTTTTGTTTGTGTATTGTTTCATGGAGTATGACTGTGATTTTTTAATTTTTTTTTAAATTTTTTTATAGCTCTGGGTTGGCTTAATTTACTTCGAACAAAATGTAGGACGCAGCTTTTCTTGGTATTGTGATTGGAGTTTGCCTTGTGGAGGGAGCGTATGCCTGGAAACAAGTATAACACGAATTCAACCCACATACCTCAGACTCGGACAGGAAGGTTATTGAGAGAAAAAGAGCTTAGAGATCGAAGAAAGAGTAGTTGGGCTGCTTCACACTCTAATGAAGTGACTGGTAATAATCGGGGAACTGAATTCTCTGATCATGACTTACGTTTAGGTGAAGGTGAAAACTCCAGGTCCTACATTGAACGATTCTTGGAGGAGGCTGCGGCTGCAAGGGCACAAGCTGAGGGATGTGATAGACAAGATGTAAGGCCTTACAACAGGCAACGACTGCTGGTGGTGGCTAATAGGTTGCCGGTTTCTGCTGTTAGAAGAGGTGAAGACTCTTGGTCCCTTGAGATTAGTGCTGGGGGTCTGGTTAGTGCCCTTCTGGGTAAGTTGCCTCTACATCCTCGTTCTTTTGTAGCAATCTATTTTTTTTTAATTATTTTTTATAATGAAATGTTCTTTCTTTGTTTTATTATGGTCCAGTTAATGATTCAGGTTTTGTTTTCTTGTTGGTTTTTGCGCTTTAGCTTATTTGCTTCTGTTGTTTTACATGTACTAGGAACCTAATGCATTTGCATTAATTTTTTCAAAGGTGTGAAGGAGTTTGAGGCAAGATGGATAGGATGGGCTGGAGTGAATGTGCCAGATGAGGTTGGACAGAAGGCACTCACCAAAGCTTTAGCTGAAAAGGTCTTTTTAAAATTTGAATATTTTTCAACTGTCATGTATGATTCCAGATTTTAATTATTGATACCTTCAATTTGAGATTTCCTTATGATTTATTTTTGAACTGCTATGGGTTGAACAAAATTGCAGAGGTGTATTCCAGTGTTCCTTGATGAAGAGATTGTTCATCAGTACTATAATGGCTATTGCAATAACATTCTTTGGCCTCTTTTTCATTACTTGGGACTTCCACAAGAAGATCGCCTTGCCACCACCAGAAGTTTCCAGTCTCAGTTTGCTGCATATAAGAAGGCAAATCAAATGTTTGCTGATGTTGTCAATAAACATTATGAAGAGGGTGATGTTGTCTGGTGTCATGACTATCATCTTATGTTTCTTCCAAAGTGCCTTAAAGAATATAACAGTAGTATGAAAGTTGGCTGGTTTCTCCACACACCATTCCCTTCATCGGAAATCCATAGAACATTGCCATCACGGACAGAGCTGCTACGTTCAGTTCTTGCTGCCGATTTAGTTGGGTAATATTTCTGCCTTTTCTTATTGATGGTACCACCATATTATGATGTGTTAGCTTTCTTAACTTCTTGGAAAAATAAGCTATTGAAAATGGAATAATCTCTGATGGATATAGCATATTCCAATAAAAGATATAGTTGATGTCGAGGTAGTTTTTTTAACAGAATCTTGATATGGGTTAAAGATATTCCTGTTTATACTGTCAAAATCTGCCAGTTCTCCTGATTCTGTGTTTGTGGAAGTTCTGTTTTGTACTGACTCAATTTGGAGAAAAATGTGCAAGTTATTGTAATGTACTTGAATAGAGTCACATTTATTTTGTTGAGTAGCTTTCATGGCGGTTTTATCCATAAGGTTAGAGTTATATTTATTTGGTTCATATCTGGTGTGATAAGTTAGGAGGGGTTTGGGATTCAGATTAGAGCTAGAAAGTTAATGAGCTGGAGAATCATTATGAGATGGATCAGAGGAGGGAGTTAAATGGCAAGCTGTTAGTGGTAATTTAAATTGAGGGATAATATTTCTGTCTAGTAAATATGAAGGTCCATTCAACAAGGGATTTCAAAAAGCAGATGAAGAAAGCAAGGATAGAGAAACATGTAGCATAAATTTGGATAAGGGAAAATATGTTCTTGAAATAACCAGGTGATAGACTACGATATTCTTTTCTTCCAAATTGAAGTACCATTAACCTTTGTAATCAGAATATCAAACAAAAGAACATGAAGCAAAGAAGGATGATGATTTATTAGTTCTAGTGGCCAATAGATTCGAAAAACACTAGCAGTCGAATTAGTTTTTGTTGATAAAGATTTCATGCTAAGTAGAATATTATATTAGTTAGAGTTGTAATGATATAATTATATCTTATAATTAGAGTTAAATTAAAATAAGGATAACCACTCTATATATATCTTTTAAATGTAAATATAAGAAATAAGTAATAAAATTAGAAGTTTATTTTCTCCAAAAACTTCATAGTATCAGAGTCAAAGGAAGATTATTTTACGGTCAAAATATGTCAAAGTTGGTACTCAACTACCAAAGAAACCAAACCCAACATCAGCTAAACGGAGTCGCCGCTCAACCCCAACCAGAATAGCTACAGTTTCTGAGCACGTTCGCCACATGCGCCGTCGGTAGTAGAGGCGCGTGACCACACGCGCCACCGGCTTCATCCCATTCGGCCCAAAAATGGTGGAATATTGCCAAGTTCCAGTTTTTTTGTCCTTTTTTTGGTTTTTTTATATTCTTTTTTGGCTCATTGGTGCAGATAGGAGGTTCGTTTTTCATTACTAAATATTTTTCCTTCTTTTTTTTAGAATTCTAAAATGATAAAAGAAAAAAATGTGAGTGCTACTAGTTTTAATAACCCTTCACTACAAATCAGTCCCCTAAAACTTGATAGAACTAATTATCTTATTTGGTCGAGATCTTATTTATTGTTCATCAAATATAGATAATTGTAGGGTTACATTACTGGTGAGGTGAAGAAATTAAATGTTGGTAGTTTAGAATATAATAAATGAAACTTTGAGAGCTCATTGGTAATGTCATGACTCATAAATTCCATGCAACCCCATATTGGCAGAACATATTTGTTGCTTAACACTGCCAAAAAAATATGGAATGTAACATCTCTTACATATTCACAGATAGATAATAACGCTTAGATTTATGAACTCCGTAATAAAGTTCATGACACAAAGTAAGAAGAGATGACTATTTCTCAATATTTTTCTGAACTGAATGGATTATGACAGGAGTTAGATTACTATCAAGATTTTCAAGTAGAGTGTTATGCAGATGCAGTTAAATTTCAGAAATTATTAGAAAAAGAGCTAATTTATAATTTTTTAACTGGTATGAACATCGAATATGATCAAATACGGGTCCAAGTGTTTGGTAAGGATTCATTTCCTTTATTAAAACAAATTTATGCTTATGTTCAATAAGAAGAGAGCAGAATAAATGTTATGATTCACATTGCACTAGTTGATAAAACTGGATTAGTGGTTCAGTCTGATCAATTCAGAGATATATGGAAGTGTGACTATTGTGTCAAGTCAAGACACACTAGAGAAACTTGTTGGAAGTTGCATGGAAGACCAATTAGTGGTCGGGGAGGAAGAAGAGGTGGAATCACAAGAGCTTAAACAAATTTTGTTGAAATTAGAGAAACACCTAGTTCACCATCCGTTGAAGACTTTTCCACAGAATAAATTCAAAATCTGAAGCGATTTCTGAGTCAACTTAACTCTCCATCAATTGTTGGCAGATCAAATATAATAAAATCAGGTATTATTCATCCTATTTCCATTCCTGATAATTGAATTATAGATTATGGAGCTAACAAACACATGATAAGTTCTTTTAAAGAATTTTTAACATATTTTTCTTGTACTGAAGGGAATAATGTCCGTATAGCAGATGGGTCATACACCCCCGTATTGGGAACATGTTCTATTAATTATAATTCTACTATTACACTGTCTTCAGATTTATATGTGCTTAGATTTTCTGACAATCTTTTAACTATTAGTGTCATAACTAGAGATTTCAACCTTAAAATTGAATTTTTTCTTAATCATTGCATCTTTCAAGATTTTCAAATCGGAAAGAGAATTGACACTGGTAAATTGTAAAATGACTTACATGTCTTGAATAGACATTTAAATTTAATTGGAAATCAAGTAACCATTGAAAATAAAGAAGTCAATATGGAGATACTATAATGACACCGACGATTAGGACATTTTTTTTTTTAATTTTAGAAAAATTATATTCTAAGTTATTTAAAAGAACTTTCATGAAGTGTTTGTTTTGTAATGCATGCGAACTTGCTAAACATAAGATGAGCTTTTATCATTTAAGTAATAATAGAAGTATTGATCCTTTTATGACTATTCACTTTGATGTGTGGAGACCTACTCAGAATACCTCTTTTTCTGGTCATAGATGGTTTGTTACTTTTATTGACTGTTGTAGTAGATTAACATGGATTTATCTGTTAAAAGCAAAAAGGTAATATATTTTCATGTTTTCAATCTTTTTACAAAATGATATGTATACAGTTTGGTGCTAAAGTTAAGATTTTGTGAACTGATAATGGTACAGAATATATGGATAGTGGGTTCCGTGCCTACCTGGAGTCAAATAGGATTATTTATTAGATAAGTTGTGCCTATACTAGTGAATAAAATGAGGGTTTTGAAAGAAGAAATAGACACATATTGGAGGTAGCTCGATCAATAATGTTCATCATGAATCTACCAAATAGTTACTGGGAAGATGCAATTCTCTCAGTTGTCTATTTTATTAATAGAATGCTTTTGTGGGTCCTGAGTTTTAAAAGTTCTATAAAGGTTTTGTAAGGAAAAAATTCCTACATTGTTCTCCCAAATGTGTTTGGATGTGTGTGCTTTATTCATACTAAAAATGTGGGTGAGTTAGAACCTATAGCTCTTAAATGTGTATTTGTTGGATATTTTTCTAACCAAAAAAGTTATAAGTGTTATCACCCATCATGTAGAAAATACTTTATAACTATAGATGTTACCTTTAGGGAGAATGAATGTTACTTCAACTCAAACCCAACACCTCTTTAGGGGGAGAGAGAGAAGGAAAAAGTGATATTTAATTGGGTAACAACTGAGAGTCATATCCAGGGGGAGAATTCTATTGCAGAAAGTCTTAATCAAGAAGATAATGTTGAACGTTTAGATAAACCAGACTTGAAAATATATTCAATGAGAGAGAAATCTGAAAAAGCCATCGTGCAGTCTGTCGCGGGTCAAGAATCTTCTTTGGTTTCAGAAGATACTGGTGAGTTATTTTTCTTTTGTGATTTATCAGACAAAACTATTACTGTTAGTAAGGGAACGAGAACTTACACTAAGCACCCTATATCTAAGTTTGTTTCCTATGACTCTCTATCTCCCTCCTATAGAGATTTTGTTTTATCTGTTTCCTCTGTGTCTATTCCACAGGATTTGAGAGAAGTTCTAGGAGATCCCAAGTGGAAGAAAGATATGATTGAAGAAATGAGAGTATTGACAAACATGAGAACTTGTTTCACTTCCACAGGGAAAGAAGATAGTTGGTTGCAAATGGATATTCACTGTAAAATACAAAGCAGACGGATCGATCGAAAGGTACAAAGTTAGATTGGTGGCTAAAGGATTTACTCAGATCTATGAGATTGACTATCAGGAAACATTTGCACATATTGCAAAGATGAATACAATCAGAATACTTTTGTCCAACACAGCTAACCTTGATTGGGATCTACAGCAGTTTGATGTAAAAAATGCATTCTTTCATGGACATTTAGAGGAAGAGGTGTACATGAAAATTTAACCTAGATTTGAAGATGAGATGACGCAAGAAAAAGTTTGTCAATTAAAAAATATTTTATACGAATTGAATTAGTCTCCAAAAGCATGATTTGAACAGTGTAGAAGAGTTATGATCTCTTTTGAATATCAACAAAAGATGCGGATCGTACCTTATTTAGCAAACATCATGAGGGTAAGGTCATTCTTCTCATTGTTTATGTAGATGATATTGTTGTGACTGGAGATGACACAAAAGAGATGGCTCGGTTGAAAGAACTTCTTACTCAAGTGTTTGAAATAAAAAATTTAGGAAAATTGTAATACTTCTTGGGAATTGAACTTGACAGATCCAATAAAGGGATATTCATTTTTTAAATGAAGTATATCCTACACTTACTAGAAGAGAGTAGTGTGATGGGTTGCAAGCCAATAGAATCGCCTATTGAGAGCAACCACAAATTGCAAATAGGTAGTGATACATCAGTTAATTTGGGGAGATACTAGAAACTAGTTGAAAGACTCATTTATCTCTCACATACCAGATCTGATATAACATATGCAGTTAGTCTTGTGAGACAGTACATGCATGATTATCGTGAAACTCATTTACATGCTATCTTCCGCATATTACGATATTTGAAGTCTGCACAAGGAAAATGTCTGCTTTTTTTTTTTTAAGAATGGTTACCTTAAAATAGAAGTATTTACAAGTGCCGATTGGGTTAGGTATCTAGATGATAGAAGATCAACTACAGGTTACTACATACTTGTAGGAGGCAACTTACATTGAAAAGTAAGAAACAAAGTGTAGTTGCCCGCTCCAGTGCTGAGGCAGAATATAGAGCAATGGCCCAAGGAATATGTGAATTATTATGGTTGCAAAAGCTAATGAGAGAGTTAAAACTATTTAAACACGAGAAACTATCCTTGTTTTGTGACAATAAAGTAACAATTAACATTACTCATAATCCAGTTCAATATGGTAGAATAAAACACGTTGACATTAATCGACACCTCATAAAAGAGAAGGTGGTTGGTGGCTCTCTATGTTTATATCATGTATCTTCTAACGACCAGGTTGCTGACATTTTTACTGAAGGATTATGCAACAAATCTTTTTAGAACCTGATTTGCAAGTTGGGCATGTATGATATCTTTGCGCCAACTTGAGGGAGAGTGTTAATAAGAATTTCATACTAAGTAGAATACTATATTAGTTAGAGTTCTAATAGTATAATTATATCTTATAATTAGAGTTTAACTAAAATAAGGATAACCACTTTATGTATGTCTTCTAAATGTAAACACAAGAAATAAGAAATAAAATTAGAAATTTATTTTTTTCAAAAACTTAAGTTTTCTATGAGTTGGATGAGAACATTTTGCTTAATTTAAGATGTGTTTATCGTGTTTTCAAGCGGGCCTTAAGATTAATCTTGCCAAATTCGAGTTGGTGAGATTGGGTTACGGGGAAACAACAAGGAGATTGGCTAAAGTTTCGGATTGCAAGGTGGAGAAGCTTATGATCAAGTAGCTGGGCATACCTTGGAGTGAAGTACAAGGATGTGAGGACGTAGGACTCTATTGTGGCCTGGTTTGAGAGGAGTTTGGTAGAATGGAAGAGAAATTTGTTATCCAAAGATGGGTGCCTCGCCCATTAAAAATATGTTGTCAAACTTACCAGTGTATTATACGTCTCTTATAACACTTTCGTCAAGTGTTGCAAAGAAATTAAAAACAATTCAAAGTAGATTTTTATGAGGTGACTTAGGAAAGAAAAGGAGATATTCACTTGGTAGCATGGGATGTTCTAAAAAGACCTTTGCATCAAAGAGGTCTGGGGGCTGAGATCTATAGTTGAAATGAATTAGGCATTCCAGGGTAAATGGATTTGGAGATTTATGAACAAGAAGGGGATTTTGTGGCTTAGGGTTAGAAGCAAATTTTGGGACAATGGAGTGGGGATGATTTTTCAGGGGAGTGCTAGACCGCATGGGACGAAGTGTGGAAAAAAAAATATGTATGAGGAGAGAAAAATTTCAGCATTGTATAAAATGGAGAGTGGGTAATGGGAAGAGAATTAGCTTTTGATTGGACCCATGGCTCGGAGAGGAGACCCCCAATGATAGATTCCCACAGATTTTTGTGATTGCAATGTGCGAGAATATTAAACAAAATGAAGCATTTAAAGAATTTGGGGGTGGGAGGGAATGGCATGTGGAAGTTTTAAGGAATCTTAATGATTGGAAAGTTTGTGATTATGCATCACTGTTGGGATCACTGTCTTATGTTTCTTTGGATGAGAGAGCCGGTCAAACAATTTGGACCCACAACCCAAATAGGTCTTTTTCGATTGAATCATTCTATAAGTATTTGGTGAAGAATGATGCTGTAAAGGACAAGTTCCCATTCAAGCATATATGGGAAGTGAACGCTCCCCTAGAATTGCTTTCTTTGCTTGGGAAGCAATGCGTGAAAGTTTTCTGGCCATTAATAAGTTGATAAGAAGGGGAAAATTTTTGGACAATGGGTGCTACCTTTGTAAGAGGCAGAGGAGACTCACGGCCATATTTTACCTGTGTCCTTTAACGTTTAAGTTATGTAGTATGGCGTATGGGATTTTGGGTGTCAGCTGGGCAAGGGCAGGAAGTGTAAGGGATGAGATATAGGCATGGAAGGGGCTGAGTAGTAGGAAAAAACATTTGGAGCTTATTCATTTCACGATTTTTTGTGGTGTGGAAAGAAAGGAACAAAAGAACTTTTGAGGAGGTGGAAGAGGAGTTGGTAGGGTCAGGGATAGATGGCACCAAATCTTGGGTTGTTTGGTTACTGGTAACTTTTTGTGTTCTATGGAAGATTTTAGTAACCTCATTGAAGTTCCAATGAATGTGTAAATATTTTTTGTACACGAGTTGATACCCACTTGGTGCCTGTAATTAATGAATACACATTATATTTTTTATTTAAAAAAAAACACTAGCAATCAAAAACATGAAGGTGTATCTAAGATGGGTTCTTCTGGCACAACTTGGTCTAAAGACTTTATTAGATATTAGCCAAAGATGCAACTTGTTAACGATGTGAACTACAAGACACTGTCAAATATGTGATTTTGAGCTCCATATAAAAGCTCAAATCACATACTATCAATAACTTTAAGTTTGAGTTTCTAGAAGCAGGTATTTTGAGTCTAAAAAAGTTACTGGACAATAGGGCTTGAGCCTAGGACATCATAAACTGTATCAGAGCACATGTCAGCTTTGTGACTCTAAACTGATACAATCTTAATTTTTGTGGGTCTTTGCATTGTGATGTGTGGTAAAAATTATGATATTCCAATTTCACATCGAAAAATATTTGATTCACATACTACTATTAACTTGACTTGAACTTTTGAAAGATAGTAGTTTGGGTCCAAAAAATTAGATTACTAGTACTTAGGTTCAAGGTGTTACAGCTTCTAACCAAAAAATGGCAAATATAGATGGTTGAATAAACATCTTATAGGCCACGATTATCTTCTAATGGGTTTTTAGTTTCCAAGGGATTGGACTACAGAAGTTTGTTTGATCCCTTGCTTTTGTTTTTGATGCTGTAGGAAGATTTTTTTTTACTACCTTCATAAAGAAGATTTTTTTTAGCTGCTTGAAATTGCTAAAAGAAATGTGTTCGAAGTAAATATTTTAAATTACTTAAAGCACCTAAGTACTGATTTAAAAAGATTAGAAATGAAAGACAGTAAATAACTGGAAGTATTAAGAAAATATAGATCAATACCAAAAAGCAAATGTTAAGAGGAAGGTGCTTGATTATTGCTCAAAGCTGCTTATTAGCATAAAGCACTCTACTTATTACATCACTAAACACATAGATTCAAATTGACTGCTTAAAACTACTTATCAACACCCAATGTAGTGAATCTAACATCCTCTTACTATGTTTATCTTTGTATCATGGTTGTTATGGTGATTGTTTCACTTTATTTATAACAGTGTTCAAAATTATAATTTATTTATTTATTTTAATTTACAGTTTTCACACCTATGACTATGCAAGGCATTTTGTGAGTGCTTGTACTCGTATTCTTGGACTTGAGGGAACACCCGAGGGAGTAGAGGATCAAGGGAGGCTGACTCGTGTGGCTGCAGTATGTTTGGATTGAATTATATATATATGTATATATATATATAAAGAAGTGTTATTTGAGAGAGAAAAAAGGAAAATACATCAGCAGTTGGACTGAGAACTTTTTTCAGTTTCCCCTGCCTTCATAAACTCTAGATAACTTCTTACTCCTGGACTGCATCGGGCGTGTTAAGTATCATGATCTAACCGCATATTTTTGTTATTTTTTTTATTTGAATTTCAGTTTCCCATTGGCATAGACTCAGATCGGTTCATACGAGCACTTGAAGTTCGTGAGGTCCAGGAACACATCAAAGATTTAAAAGAAAGATTTTCTGGCCGAAAGGTATGAAGTATATTTTGTTTATGGATTTTATTATGTTTGTTACAATAAATCACCTTTCCTCAAGCAAAAGAGATAAATAAATAAAAGAGCTTCTTGCTTGCAAGAAGGATACCCTTAACCTGAAACCTAAGATAATGGTTATTACTTTTATTTTGCTCTCTCTTATGTGCTTACTAGAGTTGTTTGGTCTTAGGTCATGACATTAATGGGGTTGATGATTTTGGAAATGTCATCGACCATTTGATTGACATGTAAATTATTTTTGTATACGGGTGGTACTTTCTTGGTACCGATGTTAATATTAATACTACACCACTTTTATTTATAAAAAAAAAGAGGTTTATTAGAGTTGTTTGCTTGACAGGTAATGTTAGGTGTTGATCGCCTTGATATGATTAAAGGGATTCCCCAAAAGCTTCTGGCATTTGAAAAATTTCTTGAAGAAAATCCACAATGGCGCGACAAAGTTGTTTTGTTGCAAATTGCAGTTCCTACAAGAACAGATGTCCCTGAATGTATGCTTTTCCCACAGCTGTCTTTCCTGAGTTATCTTTTGGCTTAACATATTTGTCAGGTGTAGTCTATGATGATTTGTGGAGCTTGTTTTCTTTGCATGAGATGGAAGATCCTAATTATCTAAGTTGCTATTTCTCTTTGATAATAAAAATTTTGGATTCTGTATGTTCACATATTTTTTTATACCTACGCACAGATCAAAAACTTACAAGCCAGGTTCATGAAATTGTTGGACGCATTAATGGCCGATTTGGAACATTGACTGCTGTTCCAATACATCATCTGGTCTGTCTTTAACCTAAGGCATTAATCATTAATCCTTCTAATTCTTGATTGTCTTAAATTTCAAGCTCTATTAATAATGCTGCAATTTCTCTTTCATTATCTGCAGGATCGTTCATTGGACTTTCATGCATTGTGTGCATTATATGCTGTTACTGGTATGTATTTGAAGGGTCTAAGTTTTGCTGTTATGATTTTTTTTTTCTTCAGTTACTAATGATTTCCTTTATGCCGCATTGATTAATTTGTCCATGCAAACTATGATATTTATCTTACTAATTGATTTGTCGGTATAGTTGGGAACTTGGGATATCCAATTTTCTACTACCTAGGGTGTGCAGACACCTAATTCCTAGTCCTAGGCAGTAGTCTAAGACCAATACACATGGCACTTGTGCACAAGAAAATGTCTGTAATCTTACTTAATGCTACCATTTAGCATGGCTATTCAAGATTTTGGTTCCCAGTGCTATTAATTTTCTATATTATGGGTCTTTTTGAAAAAAAAAAATCTCTGTTATGGGAAATTTTCAAAATAAACTCCCAAATACTAAAGAAATGTTACAAATTTGGCAAGGAAACAAATTATCAATGAGATTCCTTAAATCTTCATCATGCAAAAGTATTATGGTACTTTCCAGATCATTAACCACAAAGATCTGTCTAGATCATTCATTGGAGTTCCAATCCATTGTGTGGGAAGTTAAATTCTATAGTTCTATTAAGACTTGTCCTATCAACAATTTCTAGTGTGGATGTTTGAGCATTTGAACTACTTTTATTTGTCATTGAAGATGCTAAAGTTCAGATTCCTGACTTTAGTTTATCCTTTTAGGAGCTGCAATTGATTGTTGAGAATCTCAGCAGCTTTCATACTATTTATTAGCCCATGTTACAACATGATCACATGCATAGATCTAGTATTCTCTTAAAATCTAAACTTCATTTGTGAAACATTACTGTTTATATTTATTCTCGTATTAGAAAATGGATCTGATGCAATTCCTTTTCCTTTATCTTTTCAGATATAGCACTTGTGACATCTTTGAGGGATGGGATGAATCTTGTCAGTTATGAGTTTGTTGCATGCCAAGGTGCAAAAAAAGGAGTTCTGATTCTCAGTGAAGTAATTACTGAACACCAAAAGCTCTGGTTGTGCGTGATTTTGTTTTCCTCCATGGCAATAGAAGGGGGTTTTATCTTTTGTCTTTGTCGATTAAATTGATGGATTGATGGTTATCTTATTGGAATACGTTTGTTCTTCCAAGTCAATTTAGTAGGATTGTTCATATTCCTAAGTTTCCACTTGTCGCATCATAAATCGATATATTCTATAGTTTGCAGGTGCAGCACAGTCACTGGGTGCTGGGGCCATCCTGGTAAATCCTTGGAACATCACAGAAGTGGCTGCTTCAATTGGTCAGGCACTGACCATGTCGGCTCAAGAAAGAGAGAAGCGGCATGAGCATAATTTTTTACATGTCACAACTCACACTGCTCAAGAATGGGCAGAAACTTTTGTAAGGTAGACATTAAATTTTGTCCTGATCCACCTTTATGGTGGAAACAAGAGATCTTTTACAGTTCCATGCATTTTTATTATGTATTCTACAGTATGTTCATTTTGATATTTACTTGAAAAATATGCTCCAGAACTCCCTAGAGCACTTAGATATTTAATGTAACCATGAAACACATTGTTATGCGAGCATATTCAATCAATACTTATAGTTTTTAGTTGATAGAAAGCTTAATAGTTCCCAAGCAGAGAATTTGACTATCCTTATTAAAATTTCAAGAAAAATGAGGGACCACGGGGTTTAAATTTCTTTTGTTTGTCAAATCCTTGAAGAAGCAGGTATAAATGATTCAAGTTTTAAAACATTTTATAGTTATTTTCTTTTGACTTAAACTTTGGGAATAGTTAGGTAATCAAATTATTTGACACAGTATTAGAGCTTTAGGTCCGATACTCAAACTTCGGAGTCTCTCTTATCATTCTCCTTTTTGTTGCCGATAATTGGTTCCTGTGCAGTGTGTCTGTTGATCTATGACTTGATGTGTTCATAGCTTAATGTCGACTTAAATGTTTGTAATTAATTGATCATCCAACCAAATTATTTAGCAAAATTAAAAATCTGATATTTTTAACAAACTGATGATTAAAAAGATTGATAGTCTGATGAAAATAAAGGACCAACAGCATCTGTTTAACTCGTTGCATTGGCCTTTTCAAAGTTTATTTTGGTTCCATAATGGATAGTTTGTTGCTAATGATCAGTTGTGTGTCCTTACGGATTCAAATATTGTTTTCAATGAAACAAGAACAACTGTGATGTGAAATATGATTAGTTCTTCGATTCTAAATTTGCTTCTCCAGTGCTGGTTAAAACTTTATTATTTAAGAAAAGTTACTACTTATCTTTGAAATTTGTCCTTCCTTTATCTTTTTGTAGTGAATTAAATGATACTGTGGTCGAGGCACAGCAAAGGTCGAGCAAAGTCCCACCTGAGCTTCCACAACTGGATGCAATTGAACGATATTTGCAGTCTAACAATCGCCTGCTGATATTGGTATTGCCCATGGGACCTAAAATCATGTTTTTCTGGTTGAATTCAATAAACATATAATTATCCCTTGTTTATAAAGCAATAATTGTTTTCTCTATCTTTTTGCTGGAGTTGTATGGTTACACCATTGACATTGTTTAGCTCAAATTTTTTCTCCTATTTTGGTTGAGGGCCTTTCAAAATTTGAGCTTGAAATGCAATAAACATTATGATTATGCTGAATTAATAGGTTTCAATATGTACAACTTCGGTTGCCTTCTAAGTTTCATGTTTGTTCAGCTTATTTTGTGGGTCCTCCAAAACTCATCAGCTTATTTTTTGGCTCCTCCAAAACTCAGGGGTTCAATGCAACATTAACTGAACCAGTAGATACACCTGGGAGAAGAGGTGATCAAATTAAAGAGATGGACCTCAAATTGCATCCGGAGTTAAAAGGACCCTTAACAGCACTCTGCAGTGATCCAAAGACAACCATAGTTGTCCTCAGTGGCAGCCACAGACATGTCTTAGATGATGTATTCCCCGGCTCTCTTTCTCCCTTTTTTCCCTTTTCTTGCATTGGTATAACCAAATTCAAACTAATTATTTCTGCAGAATTTTTGGGAGTATGACATGTGGCTGGCAGCTGAAAATGGGATGTTTTTACGACTTACAAAGGGAGACTGGATGACAACAATGCCGGAGCACTTGAACATGGAGTGGGTTGACAGTGTAAAGGTGCAAATTGGAATTGAACTTTATTCCTTCTGTGTTTCAGTCTCTAGGACAATTATTTTGATGGTTTGATTTTATGTTTGAAGCATGTTTTTGAGTACTTCAAAGAGAGGACACCTCGATCCCACTTTGATGTACGCGAAACATCACTTGTATGGAACTACAAATATGCAGGTGAACTTTTTTTGTGCTTGCTTCTCCAATCCTTTTTTGTCTGCCCTTTCTGCATATTCATGCTCATCTTTTTATGGTCATAGATGTTGAATTTGGACGGCTTCAAGCACGAGATATGTTGCAGCATCTCTGGACTGGACCAATCTCTAATGCATCGGTTGATGTTGTTCAAGGAAGCAGATCTGTTGAGGTGCGAGCAGTGGGTGTTACAAAGGTAATGACTTTCTCTTCAATTTTCTATTGTTTGAATATTATTAGTTTAGTGATATTGGAGATGCTTGCTTGCCAATTAGACGATTTTATATTTATTCAGGGTGCAGCAATTGATCGAATATTAGGAGAGATAGTTCACAGCAAATCAATGACAACACCAATTGATTATGTCCTCTGTATTGGGCATTTTCTGGGGAAGGTAACCTTTCAATCAGTCTTAAGCATATTCTTTCAATCTTATGAGATGATGTGCTCCAGAGAATTATATCAGTATATTGTTAAGCAGCATGTTTAGTGTAGAGGCATCAAAAAAGTTTAGAATATCATATGAATTAATTTCACCAGAATTTGATGGGAGATTTACTTGTTTAACTATGACATTAGATTTTGCAAGTCTGGTATGAATCCCTGGACCAATCGAAGGGCAAAATGAGGGAATGGGAAAAATGGTTGGAGAGAAGGAAGATGATGCACTGAGGATTCTGCACTTAGATACTTTTAGGGCTATTGTTAAATATTACCTCTTCTAAATGTACCTGGGGATCCTACGCATTAGGATTGAGTCCACAGTAGGGATCTCTTCTGCCCACATGTGGCCGGGGAGAAGTGATCATTGAGGCAAAACTTCATTATTCTTAATTTTGTGATCATTCATGTGTCATAATTTATTTCGCATAGGCCAAAGAAGTTAACATAGTATCATCTTTCCATGTATACCCTATGAATTGATTAGCTTCTTTCTTCGTCTTCTAAA